>NW_017805535.1:536072-562630 GCF_001891065.2 Hippocampus comes | reverse complement strand
GGCAGAAAGAAGCACTACAGTACTCGGAAAAAGGCGCGCAATACAAAATCTAACTTACAGCATGTCTGTCCTAGAACATTTTTCGACATACCTGTACCCGCAAAAATGTTCGTATGTACCGTTGTTCGTAACACGAATGTTCGTAAATCGGGGAGCGTCTGTACAGTGAACAGTTCTGTATGTCCCGCATACATTTGATGGGAAAAAAATAAATATTTGAGTGTGTGCGTGTGTGTGTGTCTGCACGTGTTATTAAGATATATATTTTTTGTTAATGAACACTGCACGCTAAACATCCAATCAGTTTCACAAAAAAAGTACTTCAAAATGAAATAAAATAAAAAAAAAGGACACCTTTAACCCTTTCAGGGACAGTGGTTACTACAGTGGACATTTTATCAGTTTGTCAGGTTACAGGTTATCATTATTAGTACATGAAAGGGATAACCTACAGTGGTGTGTGACCTGCATCGCCGGAAGTTATTAGCAGTCAGCAGTCTGACAGATCAGAGCTGTTGCGAAATCTCTTTTTTAAAAAATAATTATTTTCATTCAAAGTTTGTTTCATCTCCAATTCACCGATGGCACTGGCAAAGAATTGGAATCTGGAGCGCCAGGAGAAGCATTTTAAAACGGTACATGTGAGCTACGAAAGTGACGTTCATGTATTTATCATGCTGCAAAAGGGCATGTTCGTACCTACGCATCTGTCAGGTCTTGACAAATGGAGGCAGCGATTTCCTTTTCACAAACTCATAAAATCTTGTATCTAACTTTATTTATCTGTTTCGTTCATCTTTGGGGCAGTTATGGCTCTTGCTCATTATGACATGCATGTGTGCGTGCGTACGCGTGCATATGCCCATGGGTGTGCATGCATGCGTGCACACGTGGTAATGGGATGCTCGCGGGAGGTTGGTTGCTTGCTTGAAAAGTAGATCTTTGGTCAGAAAACGTTGGCCACCCCAACTATAGTGGTGCACTAACCTGACTTGTGTGCGGGCAGTGTGGGATCGGTTTCCACTCAGTGACTGTGTGGATGTGGGTGTGAATGGGTGTTCGTCTCGAAATGTGCCCTGCTACTGATTGGCGACCAGTTCAGGGTGTAGTCTGCCTACCGCCCGAAGTCAGCTGGGCTCTAGCAACTCCCCGTGACCCTGTTAAGAATAAGCGGTTTTGAAAATGGATGAATGGATGGATGGATGCATGTAATGTAATGTACACTTAATATTGGAAGACAAAATACGGCAAGAAAAATCTAGCGATGTTCATTTATAGTTCCGTGTTAAACATTTGTGATGATGATGATGAGTACTCTCTCTTCCCCAAAACTACACACGTGTGCTAAATTGTTGGCAACCCTCCGTTCATAAAAGAAAAACCCACCGTTGTCACATAAATAACTTGAATCTGACAAAGGTAAAAATAAATACAAATGTATTAAAAACTTTCCATGCATCCATTTTCTGTTCCGCTTTACCCTCACAAGGGTCGCGGGGGGTGCTGGAGCCTATCCCAGCCGTCTTCGGGCAGTAGGTGGGGGACACCCTGGACCGGTTGCCAGCCAATTGAAGGGCACACAGAGACGAACAACCATCCACGCTCACACTCACACCTAGGGACAATTTAGTGTGAACAATCAATCAGCCTGCCATGCATGTATTTGAAATGCGGGAGGAAACCGGAGAACCCGGAGAAAATCCACACAGGCCCGGGGAGAACATGCAAACTCCACGCAGGGAGGCCGCAGCAGGAATTGAACCCCGGGACCTCTGCACTGTGAGGTCGACGCGCGAACCACTCAATTACCGGGCCGCCGTATTGAAAACTAACCAATGAAAATCAGACAACGCTTTTGAATTGTGGCTCAACAAAAGATTGAAGAAAAACAAGCTCATGGACAAACTGAGGGTACTTTTAATTTAGTATTTTGTTTTCTTGGTATACACTTCACTTTTTACATCTGTGAACACAGAGGTGATTTTCCTTGCCAAAAAGTTCAATTTTTTTTCTTCTCAGCTCTCCACAGGACATTCTTCCAGAAGATTTGTACCTTTGTCAACATGCAGTTTGGCATTTATTTCAATGATGTATTTACAACCCTGGCATCCTTAGAAGCCTCACACAAAGTCCATTTTTGCTCCAACAATATCACACTGATGTACCTTGACCTTGGAGTTCACCTTTAAAGTCTTTGGGAGATTGTTCTGGGCTCTTTTGTTACCATTTAACAGTTCCATGGATCTCAAATTCCATGGATCTAAACATGTGTCAAACAATATAAGAATATAAAATGTAGTTGCAGAAGGACCAAGCTGCTTGGCGATGGTTTTATAGCGTTTACTTTTAACGTGCTTGTCTGTAATTTCTTTTCTAATCTTGTGAGACAACTGACTCCTTCACTTCCTCCATGGTCCATGTTTAGTGTTGTACACATCAAACAGCACAGTGATTACTTGTCACCCTGACTGACTGACAACAATTTTGAAGACAGCCGTGACGCCAATTGGAGGACACACCTTAGTTGAACATGTCCATTTGGTTGAATTATTTTCAGTCTTTTCGAGAGGTACCATTTTTTGTATCCACACCTATTTCATGAGTTTGTTTGTTTTTTTTTTCAATTAATTCTGTTGAACCACTGTTCCAAAGCAATTTTGGCTCAATTTCTTATTTCTGTGACCACTGTGAAGTCTTCTTTCATGAAAAGATGGGGACCAAAAACTTAGTCCATACAACGTTGATATTTTTAGATTGAGAAAGACTAATAAAGGCTAACATTCGAGGAAGCAACTCCATCATCAGCCTGATGGGAGCGAGCAATTTGCATTGTAAAAACCACTGAGAGATATAATCTGACGTGTATGCGTGTCACTTTGCATCTGAGAGGTAGCATGATAAGGCAAACAATGATCCATAGATCCAAAGTCATCCAAAAAGACTCAAAGGTAGCAGGGATTCCAATTTTTAAAATCTTTTTGGTGCTTTAATTCCCTTGAGATCAATCACAGGCCATAATTTACAAAACATCGTTCATACATGTTGAACAGCCAAATATGTTTTTGCCCCCAAATCCTTACAATAATTCAGATTAAAAGATCATTATTAGATTAGACTTCTACTATTGTGCCGTATAATTATGTGCCGATATAGGAGAACAGTACAGTAAGTCACTGCAGTTACAGTGAGTGATTCAACCCAGCAGGTGAGACAGAACATTAACAAGCTATTGCAGTGTCCTCTATTCACCAGTCATAATTCTAACACACGTCATGTTGTTTACAACATTAATAGAGGAAATGAATCATTAACAGAAGGAACCATCAACGGTGAAGAGCGTATGAAAGGACTTGCTGAACGGCTTTACTGGAAGCGCACTCATAAAGGAATGGAAATAAGAACAGCACCCCCGGGAGCTCAGCTGCACTGAAAATTTCTTGGGAGATTCTTTTTTTTTTTCAGTGCGTTCTCAAGGACGTACACTGCAAATGTAGAAAAAAAAAGGGTTACGATGTCTCCAAAGGGAGTTAACTGCTTCAAATTATGGCACTAAAATGTAGTAAGTGATGTAATCCGGAATTAAGTTTGACGCACGACTTTCACTGAAGCGGTAATCCAAATTTATATCGGTTGGCGAGTTGAGGAATCAGGAGTATAAATCTGGCAATAAACAGGAATCTATGGTTAAGAAAAGTGGAAACGTGACAGAAAAAAGGAGATTTACGATGAATACAACATAAGGCGGTTCCCACCCGCCTGGTTTGTACAATACTGCTAATGTTCACCAGAATGAAAAAGTTTTAAATGACACAACCCTTGCCTTTTACCTCTTTGATGTCTCTCCGAGTGGGAGTTGTACCGTCGTCCTTTTAAACGATATCACGTTTCCATTGCAGCGTGAACTCTCACCGAGAGTGAGCCCACTTTTTACATGCGTGACCTTGACATGAGGTCAGACAGTAACAGCTGAAAGTTACAGAAAACAAACGGGGTACGATTTTACCAAGTGGAATGGTGGGTCAGAGGTCACACCAAGGCAAAAAAAAAAAAAAAATTCCAGCCCAACAACTCAAGATGCACTTTTGGCAAAGTCTATTTTGGTTCCATCAGGGCTACGAGATGTATTCTTTGACAAAATACAGTCAAGTATTTGTGCATACTCTTATGTATGTACATTCAGTCATAATTTGGATATAATAAAAAGTAGAAGAAAGACAGCAGCGAAATGAAAGGGCTCTGCATGCACATTTCTGCATTTGTTCGTGATACTGGTATGCTGCCATTTAAAGTGGACGCAACCTTTCTCATCCATCCATCGTCAATATGATCGCATTTGGGTTGTCGGCAAGTCTACGGTAGACAGCTTTCACATTCCTATTCATGCCCATACACAATTCTTCAATTAACCACCAAAACATGCTTTTGGAGGAGGAAGCCCCCCAAACAAAAACCCACAAACATGGTGAGAATATGCAAAGGAAGACCTGCGACGCGATTCAAACACAGAACCTTTCAACCGAGGAAGACATGTTAACAAATAGCCCACTGCGGTACCCAGAACAACCTTTTTCCACTTAGTATTTTTTTACGAATGAAGGATGACATTATGCCAATTGGTGGCTCAGAAATCCCCCAAAAGATTCCTTTTTGTTCACAGTGAACATGTTGCATTCCCACATTTCCGACTGGAGCCAATTCACAAGATTTAACCAAACGACTAAGACAAAGAGCAGCTAACATTGCAGAAAACACAAGTTCTGAGAAAAGCATTTAGCATTGAACAATGCAATGTTCTGAAAATGATGGTTCCTCTCAGAAGTGCATCACAAACTGCATGTCAAACATTGTTCCCGTAATTAGGAATTCCCCCATGTTGACAAACTCGTGTCTTTGTAACCAATTTTGTCTTTTCTCCATTCTTCCAGATGTCCAAAGTATGTAATCAATGATCAATGGCCCATAAAACCAGTGTTTGAAAAAAAATTATATATATGATCATGTTAGATCTTTTCCTCGTAAATATTCCCGACTGCTATTTCTTCCATTTAGCAGTAGACCTCCAGGAAAAATAAATACAATCAAAGCAAGGATTAATTACAGGCTGTTAAAAAAATATCAAATCGAATGGTCAAATAGTTCCATATCACATCAGCCAAAAAAGTAAACATTTTTCATTAATAAATCCTTCCCACAAAAAGTTAGGCAGCATATACAGTACACAGCAAAAAATAAAAGTCTCCCCGAAAACAACCACAACAAGCATATTTAGCTACTTAAATACTTCAGTGTTTATCAATTCCCTGAACCCAGGGGTGCCCATTACGTTGATCCTGATCTACCGGTAGATCTAGGACTCGTCCCAATTAGATCCGAAAGGTGTAGAGGAGAAAGAAAATAAAAACATTTGTGTGTCTTTGTACATGTTAGTAATATATTTTTTGTGTTAATGCACACTGCACCCTAATCATCCTATCAGCCTCATTTTCCCAAAGAAAGATTTTAAAAATAAAATAAAATAAAGCAGGTAAATCTTTAACCTACGGTGGCGCGTGACTATGTCAGCGGAAGTTGTTAGCGCTCAGCAGTCTGCAATTGCAGCTTGTGATCAGAGCTGTTGCGCTATATCTTTGATCGTCATTATTCTCATTCAGAGTTTGCTTTGTGTACAATTCACCGAGGGCACGGGCAAAGAATAGGAATCTAGAGGGCTGAGGGAAGCACTTTAAAACGGTACATGTGAGCTACGATAGTCAAGAGGCTGCAAAAGTGTCTAGTAAAATGACTAGTCTTTACCTTTGTGTTTTCATCCGCGTGTGTGTGTGTGTGTGTGTGTGTGTGTGTGTGTGTGTGTGTGTGTGTGTGCGTGTGTGTGTGCGTGTGTGTGTGTGTGTGTGTGTGTGTGTGACCGTGTGTGCGTGCGTGCGCGTGCGCGGTAAGGGGCGATCCCGGGAGGTTGGGTGAACGAAAAGTAGATCTTCGGTCCAAAAAGTTTGGGCACCCCTGCCTTAACCCAAGCATGTCGTATGCGGTTGGACGTTACAAGTGTGCAAAAGTCAGAGAGAGACATACAGCTGCGGCCCATTTGTTCTTTCTCAATTCAGACTCTGATTCGAAACATGCCTTGGCTCAACTGAAGGCGGAACAGACGACAGTTGGCGATCCGAAGTGCAGCGCAGGTTGTTTTGGAGAGGTCGCTGGGTAACATGGGCTTGGTACGATGCCAGGTCCCCGTGCTGCGACGGAACTCGCGGATGTAGTCAAAACTGGTACCTGTGTGCCCGCAACAGGTAACGCGCTCAGATGATTCATCTCAAAGTTGCTTCCAAGCATCCAGTTCATCGTGTTTGTGTTCCACTGACCGGTATCCAAGTCTCCAACCACGTAGATGCTGCCTCCGATGGGAACAGCACCGTACACGAATGATGAGCTGGTCTGGATACACAAGTTTTGGTCATCTAAGAACATCCACCTGCACAAAACCACATCATCACACTGGTCACAATCAAGTCCAGCTGCTCTCATAGTTGTTTTTTTCTTCTGACATTTTGTTGTCACATCTTACAGCACTAGCCATGATCCAGCGCCAGAGACCTTATGCAACATCTCAAGGATCTCATTGTTCAATGGAATCAGTAAGGACAAGATTACACAAGAATTTCCAAGGCATTAAATGCACCATGGGACAGAGTGAAGACAGCAATCATCCAACAAAGAAGAATAAAATGGCACCACAGGGACATGAACAAGTACAAGAGGAGACTCGAGTGTCATCGATCACGGCCAGTGTGGCAAGCTTTACAAAACATCACGAATTACAGAAGCGATGACGTAACAGCAAGGGAGCAGAGTGTGTCACTCGCAGAGGAACACAGCTGCTTCTTTTTTCTCTTTGGTGAAATCACAGCAACACTCATCTTACCCACCAGCGCCCCCACCGGGATCCAGCTGTATTTTTAATGATAAGAAGAAATATTAATATATTGCCTTTCAACGGACCCAGGGATGCTGAAACTATATTTGTGAAAGCACTTACTTTTTAATTTTTAAATATTTTATCATGTATTGCCCTGCGATTTGCTAGCAACTAGTCCAGGGTCCAACCACAAACCTAATGGGGAACAGTGGCTTCGAAAAATGCATGGCTGGATGTATCATTGTACATGATTATACAACGGATCGAACAGCTGCAAACCTAATTTCGTTACACACTACCTTAAAGTGTATTGCGGGGACAAAACTTCTTTTTTTCATCTTTTTTTACTGCTCAGAGGGCTGGAGCCTTTTAGCTACCATTTTTTGCAAAGAAAGTACAGGGTTCCCACTCTTCCACTTGCTTTTTATTTATGGTCCTTTTAATGACTTTTGAGGGCTAATTTAGCCACTTTTTAAGGACTTTTTCTCCATTCAGTAGGGGATTCATGGTGGATTTAATGCCTGCTCAGCAATATGCGGGCTGAACAGAAAGCCACATATCACTGAGCTGGTGTTCAAATCATTGCTGCCAAAGGAAGGGCACATCTTTATTTTTCGGGGCAATCAGCTAACCCTTTATTTGACATACTGTATGTCAAATTTTCATTTCCCTACCTGTATCACAGGTAGGAAAATAAAAAAACTTGAATTCATTCTCAAATAAAGTACTCTAAGAAAAATTTTAATTTAGAAAATATAAAACTTCAATTTATTTTCGAATAAACAGAACATTAAGAACAGAGCTAATGGTCATATGGGTCACCTGCACACACATTTTCCGACAAAACTATTTATTGGAAGGGTGGGGAAAATGACATACACAAATGAAATGAACACCACAGGTTAATTTCTAAGGATTTTTATTGCTTTTAGAAGCTTTCCCTGAAAATTAAGGACAATTAAGAACATAATTTTAAAAACTACTTTTTAAGGACTTTTATGAACTTTAAGGATCCGTGGGAACCCTGAAGTTTTTTCCAAAAGGTTAATTTAAAAATATTTCACATACATACGAAAGCGCGTTGCTTTACTGAAAAATATAATAATTCATGAAAAAAATATAAACCACCAATAAACCAATATTTAAAAGCCTTCAGGTCAAGACCTGCTGACTTATAGACAAGACGATAAAAACAACAGATTGCCTTTAGTTGCAAGCTGAAATGAATTAAAAGACACTTACTGACTTGAGTAGCGTCCTCCCTCAGAAAATGAATCCCTAATACTGTTGTTGGATGCGGAAGAGAAGCCTGCAGATACAAACCTCCTCATTTCATCATGGTAGAATTCAGACTTGCAGGTCATCATGTGACGTTGCTCCGGGTTGTCGTTCTCTTGACTTCTCACACCGCCAAACACGTAGAGCTCCTTACCGACGCCACAAGCCACAGATCCAAACCTAACCAGAAAGGGGTGGATGTCTTATCAACTTAAGAGTCATCATCATATACAGCACATGGTTTAGAAGCAAGACCTATGACTATTTGGAGATGAAATGCTCTGCATCCATCAGTGAAAATCCAATCACACCAAATTTTGATTGCCGATCACTTCATGAGTACGCTGTGCAGTGTCCATCGAAGTCACCAAAAAGTAAGTCTTTGTTGAGTTTTATGTGACGTTATCAAAGTGGTGGGGGAAAATGTGTTTGCCCGTCTGTCTGCATGACGCATTGGCTACACAATCCACATTAGATTTGAAAAATGTCATTTGCTTGCCTGCATGTGCTTCACGGTTTGCACTTGCTTTTTTTTTTTGATTTGGAGTTCTAAATGCAGTCACATCTCGCTCTGCCCTTGGTTTTCAAAGTGTAAAATCCAAACTTGCTATTGGCCCAGACGTACGTGGGGCGGGATGAGAGTCGGCTACTTGCATTAGAAAGGTACTCGTAAATTGGCTTCTTTGAGGAAGACAAAACATTTGACAAAAAGCATGGGACCAAAATATCCTTGTGACAAAAATGCATGTCTCCTTTGAATGAAAACTATGCCAGTGAAAAAAAGCTCAGTTTCAGCTGTGGTGCTGCATGGCTAAGTTCATGCAACACGGCACATTTATTTGTCAAGAGATTTAATCAAGGTACACATTCTGACTAAAAAACTGTCATAACTATTGCTCCATCATTCAGTGCAAGTTTAAAGCATGAAGCAGAGCTCGAAAACAAGTCAAACTGAAACTAAAACTGAATCTGTAGGTGTCATGACAATGACCACAAAGACGTTTCGATTCTTGTTGTGCAATACCGAAACACAGAAGGTCAGACAGTCTCAGTCAACCGTGTATTCTTTTTCGAAATTGAAAACACTCGAAACAAATTAAGACAAATGAATCTATTACAACAATGAAGGTAAGGTGAAAGAAACAATCTCAACGGCAAGTGTTTGCATCAGTAAATGTACCGGTAATAAAAAAGCCTCCTTCATTTATCACAAGCCTGGTAGATGCAAAACTATATGATTACCTTCTCTCCTTGAGCGGACAGAGGCCTGTCCACTGCTGGGTTTTGGGGTCAAAGGATTCAACTGAGTCGAAAAGTTTCCCGTAGGAACCGCCACCCATGGCATAGATCTTCTTATTCATGGAGGCATAGCAACCCACCTGGGGAAGGAGCGTGGGAGATCAGATTTACAGTATATTCATTATTTGGTCTGACAGGTTGCTGGTGCCATATCAGAGCAAACACAAAGCCACAAGATCAAAGAAAATTCCTGAAGAGCTGAAAATTTCAGCACCACCTCTAATCCATCCACCGTGTGTAACCTGGTCATTTGGAGCAACCACTCAAGAGGCACAACTCACTGCAGTCTGCGGCTGAATGTAAATTCTGGAATATGGAGTGTCCCTAGGACTTGTGAATGTCATAGAAACCCATGGAAAATAAGACTGAAAATACCTTATGTAGTGGAGGTGTAACAGGTATCAATCAATCACAGCTCACCTGTTGTCTGGGTTTGGTCATGAGACATGCCTGATAGGCACTGTTATGTAATTTGCAGTTAACGTCCGTCCAGCCATCCATTTTCCAAACCGCTTTATCCTCACAAGGGTTGCGGGGGGTGCTGGAGCCTATTCCAGCTGTCTTCGGGCAGTAGGCGGGGGACACCCTGAACCGTTTGCCAGCCAATCGCAGGGCACACAGAGACGAAGAACCATCCGCGCTCACACTCACACCAAGGGACAATTTAGAATGTTCAATCAGGCTGCCATGCATGTTTTTGGGATGTGGGAGGAAACTGGAATACCCGGAGAAAAGCCTTGCAGGCCTGGGGATAACATGCAAACTCCACACAGGAATGCCGGAGCCGGGATCGAACCCACGACCTCTGTGAGGTAGACGTGCTAACCACTGGACCACCGGGCCACCTTGCAGTTAACAGCTAGTGGCAAAATGGCCACCCCCTGAGATGGATAAAAACGGGGGGATTTTGCTGCTTAATTAATTTCCCACAACCGCAATAGTAATCACTATCCCGGGGGTTGGCAACACGCGGCACTCGAGCCACATGTGGCTCTTTAGCGCCCCCCAGTAGCCCCTAGAGCTTTTTCAAAAATGTTTGAAAATGGAAAAACGATGGGAGGGAAATGTAGTTTTTTGTTTTAATATGGTTTCTGTCAGAGGACAAACATGACACAAACATTAACGTTGCTGTAAAATGCTATGAAAATGTGTCAAATACAGTGATCCCTCGCTACTTCGCAGTTCGTTTATCGCAGGTTCAGTGCATCGCAGATTTTTTCAAACATATAAAATATATATATATTATTTATTTTTTTTTTAATATACATGGAGTACAGTACTGTATATGTTGATCTATGTGACTCGCTGTTGTTTTGCAGCTTCTAGCGGACCGTTTGCGGACTTAAAAAAAAAAAAAATTGCTGCCTTTCATGTGCAATTCACCGAGGGTACTGACTAAGAATGGGAATCTGGGCGGCCAAGAGAAGCATTTTTAAACGGTACACGTGAGCTACGATAGTTAGCACGCTGTGAAAGTGCGTCCTGTCCCGTGCCTCGTTCATCTTATCGGTTGTTATGGCTGTTGATCATTACGGCATGCGTGTGTAAGTGTGTGCGTATGCGCGCGCGTGTGCGGTAACGGTTCGATCGCGGGAGGTTGGTTGTTTGAAAAGTAGATCTTCAGTCAAAAAAGTTTGGGCACCCCTCCTCTAAAGGATGAACTGCAGGGAAAAAAAACACTTTTAATCATGAATAGTCGTTGTGTATTTGTAGCCGATTTAGTCATGTTGATAGCAGGCTAATATAGCTCATATACAGTAGATACATACAGCATGTTTTGCCTTCATTATAAGGCTTTTTATTTTTTGCGGCTCCAGACATATTTGTTTATTTTGGTCCAATATGGCTCTTTCAACATTTTGGGTTGCCGACCCCTGCACAATCCCAATGAAAAAAAAAACAAAAAACAGACTGTGGGGCTGCACAGAACATTATCATAGATTGAAGAGTGTTTTTTGACTTGACTTCCCCTTAAATCCATTTTCCTCGAGTTTTGGAGACTTCAAGTGTTTTTTTTTCTTCATAAGAGAAGCAACCAAAGTCCACCGTTCCCAGACTGAAGAAGACTGGAGACTGTTGTCAAATGGACTAAACATTTGGCATGCGCTCTCAAATGTTGCTGTCAGTCTCTTGGTGGCCTCCCTGCCCACTTTTCTTCTCATCTTATCTATTTTATTTTTGTACCCCTCACCTGACTGATACCTTTGAACAATGAGATGCTTTGGAGGCTCCTGCAGACCATGGCTTGTGCTGTCAGATGCGACTACAAAAAAATGATGGGAAAAGCCCTCAGAACAGATTAAATTTATTTGGGGTTAATAAGAGGCACTTTAAATAATGGCAGGTGTGCACCGAGTCGCATTTAACATGAGATTGGATGTGACTGGAGAATTGTAATCTGCTACAATCCCGGTTATACGAGGATGTGTGTGTGTGTGTGTGTGTGTGTATGTGTGTGTGTGTGTGTGTGTGTGTGTGTGTGTGTGTGTGTGTTTGTTCAATAGTGGACAGCTCATCATGTTATCAGGTTACAGGGTGGATGAACGTGGTAAAATCCTTCCGTTTGCTCAAACAAAAAACAACAAAGAAATCAACACTGTACCTTGTAATGCAGTGTCCCTTGTGTATGGATGGATGTCGGCTTTTCAGTTTGTCGTATTGAATTCAAATTCCTTCCTATTAAATTCACATTCTGATTCTCATCCACATTTGACCGCAAGTAGGCGTCTATGTTGTCATCTTACCGGAAATAAAACTACTTCCTGCTTCTCTGTCAAAGGATCACCGTGTAGTCCTAATTGTATAATGCTATGGTCAGACCAAAAGCAAACTAGGCATTTATGGCTGCACGTAGCCAATGTTACAATGTAAGGCCGGTGTGAGGTAAACGACACAGCCAGCTTCCAATTGCTGCCGAGGATGGGCAAAAAAGCTTGGATAATGGTGAGTGCATTAACTTGTTTACAGCCGTTAAACTGTCAAACAAGATAGTATTTAGCATTAGCCAAAGTAATACAACCACTGGCTACCGGATTGACTAGCGATGTTCAAACTTTGTTTTCAGTCTGTCGAAGGATCCCCTCCTTTTCTCCGCTGGAAGCAATCCCGTGTTGTTGCACGACAAACAAAAGCAAGCAAGACACGCGGTGCGAGCAGATATCTTGTGCTCGTTCTGAATCAAGCATAATAGCACTGAATCTATCAAATAAACTTCCCAAAGATAATGCACCTTATAACCCGGTGAGCCTTACGTAAGAAAAAGTATAAAAATAGAGTTATTCATTGATATTGCACCTGCTAATACAGTGTGCCTAACGGTCCAAAAAATAAAATTTCCAAAATAAAAAATTTTGAAGCCAGTGTCATGGTTGCTGCGGCTCTACTGAAACTGAGATGTATTTCATCTCAAAGTGCACGACCAAAGTGACGGCATGCCCACTATAGCAGTCTTGTCACTCAACAAAGGAGACTGGGAGAGGGAGAAAAACCTCACACTTGATATGCAGCTCTAGAGCAACACTCTTGAACTGAAAGTATCTACCTTTGGTACTTCTTTGGGGAAAATAAATCCTTGCATGAGTCTGAAACGTTAGTAAAAGTCATGACAACACTGGGCAGCAGAACTGTTCTCAGGGAAAATGCAATTTGATTTTGTTGGTAGCGTCACGTAGGGTCCAGTGACAGGCAACTTTTATGTCCTGCGCAGTCACATTTCCGCACTTATTCTACTTGACCGTTTATAGGATGTGTTACCTTGCGGATCATGGTCATACTGGTCTGCATCTTCCAGGTTTTGACGTGAGGATCAAACACTTCTACCGTGGTCAGTTCACTTTCTGCATTCTCCCCACCAAGAATATAAACGAGACCATCCAGCTCCACCACGCCAAAGTTCTGCCGAGTCTGCACAAATCAGTGTCACGACATTATTCAGTGCTCGTCGGCGATGCTGGAGCATGTCCAACAGTCATATTTTCGATGGAATTCAAGAGTGTGGAAAACAAAAATAATTCACTCAGCTCGTTAAACAAAACTATATTCCAGGGAATGTGGAAATAACCTTTAACTTTAAAGGCATACGAGGCTGTAAAACATGCCTTGTACGAATAATTACAATTTGGAGCTAAACAAAAGTCAGCAAATGTACAAACGATCATGCAAATGCATGCTATCATATTTTGAAAACATAAAATAGAGAAGATCAAAACACTAGCTCGACAACAAACTGGCTGGTATTTTTTTTCATCTTTTGTGCGTGTCACCTTTAATAAAATACGGTCGTGGGTGCATCTACTTGGATGCATCTACTCAAGCAGGAACTGCTACAGAACTGGCGCTGAGCAGTCTGGCGGGTGTTTACACATCTGTCGAGTGACAGATATTGTCACCAGGGCAACATCATAAAGCATAAGCTGTAGTCATGACACTTTACAGGTGTTTAATTGAGAAGAAGGTGAAGGGTGAGTTCGATGTGTCCTCTTCAACCTCTGAGCCCTGCCGAGTGGTGATGGTCATAAAAATCTCAAGCCTTGAAATGTCTCCAGGGCAACTAGTGGTGTGCAAGTTGTGATTCCATCAGATCACGATACATAAACAAAAGGTGAAATACAAATTGTGCGTCGTGATGAAACGGTTAACCGATAAAACCTGATATTTAGTTGAATCTATTGATATTTTTAAGTAATCCATCGCTCATTGTCCGAACCATTTGCATTGATTATAATTGGTTATTATTTAACACTTTTATTTAACTTGTCATACGCAATCAAATGGCAAACCAAAACTAGCAATAGCATCGGCAGATAACATAGCAAAGGGATGATGAGTTAGTTCTTGATATGATGGCACCGCGCTCAAAAATCATTATGGTGACATAACCTAAGTTTGCATGTAAACAACCTAGGTTGTTGATTTAAAAGATATGCCTTGGGTTAAAAATGCTCGCATCTTCTCTTCATTCGCAAACAAGGATAATATGGTCAAGTTGTGCATCGAGAGAGCACTCTGCTATTGTTGGTGTGTTGAAGCCTGCTGGAATATCAGGGGTTTCCAAACCTTTCGGGTCCTGGGACCCCTTACAAGGATTCTTTTTTTTTTACAAAGACGTCCTCATAATGCAAACACCAATTAATCATTACTATTTTGTGCACCCTAAAATGCAATGCAAATTATTTCAATAGTTTTGCATGTTTCAACCTAAATATAGATGACCTTTTTAATAGAAAGGAACTGAATCAAATTCAATGTTTACCTATTGTAACCAGTTGACAGACTTGCTTCCACTGACGAAATGACCATGAAACAGCCAGTGTTTAATAAAATATGATTATATAGATAGCTGTGATCATTTTGGTCATGATAATCCTGATATCAAACGTTCGTACTATTTAACCTCGACTTAAGTGAAAAGACAAGATTGCAATTCATGCATTTGAAAATGCATGAATTGGTCAGCATACCTGTAACATTGAGGGGATGGGACTCCATGTATTGGACTCTGGGTCATACTTCTCACCAGTGTCCAAGACTATGTTGTTCTCGTCTCTCCCACCCACCACAAATAGAAATCCCTCTAAAACACAGGAAATTCAACATTATTCAAAATGTATTACAGTACTTATTTGTACAGTTTAGACCAGTGGTTGTGAACTGCTGTCACCCTGGGACCCACATCATCCTGTTCTTGCAAAGTCATGACCCACTTTTATTAAAGTTGAGAACAATGAATCATTTTTTTTGTGTGTATGTCCAAGTAGCTTCTAAAAAATACATGTACCGTAACTTACATTTTTAAAGACAATTTAAAATTAGTTGGACATACTGCATAAAAATATTTTATGAGCTATGACATTCACTAGCCATGAGCTGCATTGATTTTTTTTTGTTTTTTTTCTGAGTAGCTAGTGACCAGAGTGCAAGTGAGTAACATTTCCTGATGCTTATAAAACATTGTATATTCTACATGGGAACTTGGTACACTTGTATTCTGGGGAAAAAAAAAAAAAAAACATTAAAAAATTAAAAACAATACACTTTCGGGTCCCAACCCTCCAGTTGAGAATCACTGGTATTGATTTAACCTATCATTATAAGCCCCAATTGAGGGGGAAAAAAACAATGAACTGAGTTAAAAGACAATTTCTGCATCACTGTTATGCCCTGTCGCCCTGTCACATACCAGCAGAGACCACCCCATGACCCATACGGGCGATGCTCATAGGCTGCAGCTCAATCCAGGCTTGTCGATTGGTGTCATAAAGTGGACACATGCAGCGAGTCAGAGCTGTGGGCTTCCTGGTCCTGTATGAAACAAACAAATGTGCACTCATCTAGAGGAACTACACGCTCATTTTAACATTAAGAGCATCAAAGTTGTGAGGTCCACAGATTCGGGTCAAATAGTTGAGTCCAGAGTTCAAAGCAAACATGGTGAAGCAGCATTTAGTTGTTATGCTGCACACAAATTGAATAGGACACCAGTACAAGAGAAGTCAGCCCCATCTGTGAATGTTTTTAAGTCAAAGTATAAAATAGACGTTTTTGCTTTGTTTTTTAATCATGCTTGTGATTTAGCTCTTTTCACACGAGAAAGTCAATTTTCTTTTTATTTTTTATTTTTATTTTTTAAATCCCTGCTATTAAAAGCCTACAACTAGTCACCTTTGTAAAAGCAGACATTACCTGTCAGATTCGTGGTTCACTGGCCCCTACTTCTCCACAACTGAATGGGGAATATTCATTCATTCATTCATTTTCCGAACCGCTTGATCCTCACTAGGGTCGCGGGGGGTGCTGGAGCCTATCCCAGCTGTCTTCGGGCAGTAGGCGGGGGACACCCTGAATCGGTTGCCAGCCAATCGCAGGGCACACAGAAACAAACAACCATTCGCGCCCACACTCACACCTAGGGACAATTTGGAGTGTCCAATCAGCCTGTCATGTACTGTATGTTTTTGGAATGCGGGAGGAAACCGGAGGACCCGGAGAAAACCCACACAAGCACGGGGAGAACATGCAAACTCGACTACCGGACCTAGCGTTAACTTTCAAAGATGGAGTTACAAACCCGATTCCAATGAAATTGGGACATTGTATGAAACATAAATAAACACAATACAATGATTTTACAAATCATGTTCAACCCATATTTAATTGGATACACTACAAAGACAATATATTTAATGATTAATGACATGACTTGCAAATCATTGTACTCTGTGTTTTTATTTATATGAACACAATGTCCCAACTTCATTGGAATTGGGTTTTTATCTTGACAAGAGATGTTGGTTCCCTTCGCTTGTGTGGTGTTATCTCCAGAGCAACATGGAGGAAACTGCTGTGCAAGCTATATCATCAAACACAAGGCGATACAACAAACCTGATGAATCATTTGAACATGTAGCACCAAAGTGATGAATTGGAAAGTATGAAAATGCAAGCAGAGTTTGCACAGCCTGCCCAGATAAACATTAGCGGTTTAGCTGCTAATAACTATCCAGCAGCCCCCCGACAAATCTATCATGTCATCTCTGGGTCATGCATATTTGCAAGTAGCAATGATGTTAAGGCAGTACATAGCCTCGGAACTTCAAAATGATGTTTACATTTTAAAGTACATTCATCATTCCAGATGGGTCCATTTTTTAGTAGTACACCACGTTATTTTATCTTATTTTATTGTAGTTTGTTTGAAATTCATGAATTTTTTTTATGTTACTAAAATGTTGAATTACTCTATAATTACCTTTGTTGTCAGTACCAATGATTTAAAAGTGGCAATTTAAAAGCAACGTGAGGTCGATTTTTATAGCTTTTATACTAGACAAAAGAAAAACAACAACTCTTATTTTAGCACAATGGTTGAACAAATTAAGTTTTGTGATCACTCTGGAGTCACGATTGAACCAATTTCCACATCTTACCTACGATCCTCTCCGCCGACAACAACAATGCACTCAGAGTAACCTCGAGGCTTGAAAGCAGCAAGAAGAGCTTCGCCTTGTAGCTGACTCTCCGCAAGCACTGGCTGACAGTGCTCTCTAATCACCTCTCTCATCAGCGGCTCCCCCAAGGCCTAAAGGGATATGATGACACATGCACACAAGTTAAAACCTGGCCTGGCGAGAAATATCTGTTCAGCATGAAAACCTAAAGCTATAATGAACTGAATGTGCAGAGTGGACATTATACAACAGGGGTCCCCAACCTTTTTTGCCCCACGGACCGGTTTAAGTCAGACAATATTTTCAGGGACCGGCATTTAAGGTGTGGCGAATTAATACAACAAAATAATATGGTATGAGCTGCATGAAAACTGTGGTGTTTTCGAAATATAATAATAAACACAAGGAGCGTCTAATCTGGTCGCAACACTCTTATCGCTCTGGTAATGTTTAATGCCTTCAAAATACGAAACAACGCAAATTCAAAGTGCATGAAAATGACGACTCACCACAGCCCCGAGCTTGATTTTCTGCAATCAGACACTCCCATCTCGGGGTAATAGGAGACAATGACACCTCAAGTGTGTGGTTTATGTCCAGTCTACTTCGTAATTTTGTTTTAGTCGCCGTTGCTGCAGAAACTCCCCACCTCACACAGGTAGGATGTCGGAAATAGCAACAGTGCTATTGTGGCAATCTCAGAGTATTCAGCCATAACTTTGATCCAGTTGTTTCGAACGTACTTTTAAGGCCGCTGTCATTTGTGATCTCCAAGCAGCTTTTTTACTCATTTTGCGGGCTTCAGTGTTTTGTTTTTGAGCGTCATTGGTCACGTGACCGAGAAGTGTGGTTTGACGTGAGTCAAGCGTGACACAGACGGATGTAAAAGAGAATCCGGTAATTTCTCAAAATAAAACATATTTCGTGTTCCGAAACAAATAAAACAGAAATAAGGCAAGTTCTTTCTGTGCGGCCCGGTACCAAATGCCCTGCGGCCCGGTAACGGTCCGCGGACCGGTTGTTGGGGACCCCTGTTATACAACACAATGCAAAAGAAGAGTCAGTTTCAGCACCTGTTCTCTCAGGTAGCTTGCATCCAAGCCTTGCAACCACACTGCAGACATCACTTCCCTCATGTGCACCTGCAATTAGATAAAGAGATTTGTTTAAACATTTAAAAAAGTCAGTACAGTGCTGCTGTTTTCTTGATATACAGCACATTAGCTGATAACAGGCAGCACGGTAACAGTAACAGACTGTTTAGCACGTCCGCTTCACAGTGCAGAGGTCATGGGTTCGATTACGGGAGCCGGCCTTCCTGTGTGGTGTCTTCATGTTCTCCCCATGCCTTCATGGGTTTTGTCCAGGTACTCCGGTTTCCTCCCACCATTCCAAAAACATTATGGAACACTCTAAATTGTCCTGAAGTGTGATTGTGAGTGTAACAGGTTGACCTGTTTATCTACATGAATGTGTGCCCTTCGATTAGATTGACAACCAATTCAGGGTGTACTCCGTTATTGCCCAAATTCAGCTGGGATAGGCTACAGCACGCCTGTGACCCTTGTGAGGATAAAGCGGTTCATATAAAGAATGGATGGATGGAAACATAAACTTTCCAAACTAAGAACAATTTAGCCATGTCATCACTCACTGCACCTGCAGGAAGTGAAATCTTTGCAATAACAGCTTTCATTGTTCTGATAAGAGTTTTTACAAGATGCTGTAATGTTTGAGAGATTTCGTTATTCATTCAAATGAGCAATTGTAAGGTCAGCTCTCATGATGTCGAACCTGAGAGCTTGGCACATCTCTTCAATGTATCTGATGGGCTTGCCATCAGCAAGTACAGTAAATGCACTTTTTAGGACCGAAACCTCAATCGCAGTTGTGTTTTGTTTGTTTGTTAGTTTGTTTGTTTTTAAATGTATTTTAAATTGGGCCATTATGGTGGTACTTAGAGAGCTAAATATTTTTTGAGGTGTGGCTTGGTGAAAAGTATTTGAGAAACCCTGCTCCAAATTATGCTAGATTAGAGGGGTGTTGCTCATAAAATAAGGAAAATAGTGGCGGCCAGTGGAGTAATGTATGGGTTACCTTCATTTAAATCACGAGGGGCAACAGTCAGTAAATTGTTACTATTAGAGGTTTAAAATTTGTGCTTGCATGGCTTTTCTTGGCGTCCTCTGACCGATGGGAATGTTGGGTTGTTTGTCCAGACTGTACCTGCCATGCAACTGGCTGGTGAGCAGTCCAGTGTGTAATATTAGGTAGGATAGTAACATAACTATCAGTGGAGATCCACTCAACACAAACCTAATGAGGTTTAAGTTGGGATAAAAATATGTATGTGCAATTTGGGAGTTTGTGTGCATGGGAAAGTTCATGTGTCCTGTGAATGTGAAAGTAGCCATATTAAAGATGTGCATATAAATCCAGCCTTGGTAGTATTTGGTCATTAAAAAAAAAAAGAAAAAAAAAAAGGCTGGACATCTGAATTGAATCAATAATAAACAATAAAAACAACTTCAAGAACATAGTAATTAATTAATCAAACAGAAGCTGGACTATATACTGCCTGCATCTTAATTCTCTACAAACACATGATGGTCAATTGTATCCATCCATCCATTTTCCGATCTGCTTATCCTCACAAGGGTCGCGGGGGGTGCTGGATTACCCTGAAAAAACCCTGAGAAAACTCACACAGGCACGGGGAGAACATGCAAACTCCACACTGGGAGGTCGGAGCTGGAATTGAACCCGGTACCTCTGTACTGTGAGGTCGACGCGCTAACCACTGGACCACCGATGTTCAATTGTATGCCATAAAATATGTGGGAACCGTTTAGGGACAGCCTTTTGATGTCGACTGTAACTGTGCGTGGAGTGGACTAAGTTGCACGGAAGCCTGACCTCAAACCTGTCAAAAGTGTTCTGGATTAACTAGAAACCGATGGTGAGCAAGGTCCAACATCGGTGAGCACATACCCTGCGAGCGTCTGGATCGTGGCTTAACCATCGCACCACAGCCTCCAGCACATGCTTCTCATTACCGATGTTAAGCTTCTCCTCAGCCAGCACCTCGCACAGTCGGTCATGAGACAACTCCCTGAACTCCTCTGTGAGCGCCACGTCACGGAAATGCGTGTGCAAGTACTCTGTGGCAGTGTAGTGGACATGATGTAGGCAGTAATGGAGGGAAAAAAGACGAATGCCGATACAGTTCTCTGCTGTGATGCAGCTTTCGAGGAACTGGCAACACAGCAACTTGAGCTCAGTCATGAGGAGCAGGTCAGATGCTTGTACCATGTCCTGGATGGTGCCTTCACTTAAAGTGATCTGTATGGAAAGGTCAGTCAGACGTTAAAACACAAGTACCGTACATAAACAACAGACAAGGTGATGTCGTACAAACTGAAACAATAGGAACCACGCCTGAAATCTAAGATGCTTCTGAAAGCATCTGCACTCACTTCACCACTGAAGATGAAGTCCAGAATCTGTTTCATAATGGGCATGGAGACCCCCTGTAGCTCAATCCTGTATGTTGACCCATCTTCTTTTGGAGGATTGTAGTTCAGTTTGGTCCTAGAATTGAATCATGAACATGAGCAGCCCATTGGCCCTCGTACTTTATTGCCACATTGAAATATTTACCATGAGTGCAACCATGAGGGGAATGAAGCTAAAATGTCTCAGTCATATTGTCTCACCTAATATAAGGGCTGGCTGCAGCCAGGATGTTTTTCTGAACAGGAAGCTCCTCACCGTCCACTACCAGCAGTGCATCATGGAAGCTTTGCTCTTGCCAGAACGTGCGAAGAACTCTGAGGAGGTTCTGGGAATGTTGAGGGTCAAATACCTTTGAACCAGGATCGCTCGATGCAGAATCTGGCATGTCTGGACTTGGAGAAGTCTGGTTGTGTGCTCTTAAATCCTGATCACTAATGACAGTTTGCGGATCAGTATTGTGAAAAAATAGCTCAATGACAAAAAAAACAAACACAAAAAAAAGGTTGGAACCAATCAGATTAAAGACATTGAATAAAAAATGGGACATATTATGCACACGCTTCAGGTATGAAATTAAAAGATTAAGTACATCCTATATCAGTGGTTCTTAACATGGGTTCGATCGAACCCCAGGGGTTCAGTGAATTGGTCTCAGAGGTTCGATGGAGCCTCTGCCATGGAGGTTAAGACATAAAGCGACTTAACATGCCAATTAGTTATGACACGCCCGCCTGGCCATCACTAGCTGCAGATAATCACATTACATTGCTTGTCCAATCAGTGCTGCGGGAAATTTAGTTCGCTCAGTAGTCACCATGTGACTGTCGTGATTGTACGTTATACAATTTTTTAAAACTATACTTTTGCCTTGTAATTTTATTGACTTTTTTCTGTTTTTAATAAATGTGTTTTTTTTTATGTCTTGGATTTGTAATGAGGGGTTCGGTGAACGTGCATATGAACTGGTTGGGTGAACCACTGTCCTATATTATCTGCCAAATTCTGAATGTTTCTACTAGCGAATTGTCAGGTGTGTCTGCCTCACTATAAGTAGCTCAAATAATCACCACCCCCACAACTTCTCAGCCAATAACTTGGCAGCAATGCTGGCCAGAGTGAAAAGAGACACTTTTAAATAGTAGCCGAAACACTATCATTTCAAAGCCAAAGGTTAAGCAGAGCTGCAGTATCAGTGCTAGCACATCTTTGCATTATTTGCATAGGTTTACATAGGGCTGATTTCAGCAAGACAAGAATATGGTGTGTAAATTGTGATACAATTCTTGCTTCTTGGTGTAAGTTGACAATTATGTCACAGACATGCTATTAAGACGCATTATAAAGTATTTGTCGTCTAAATTTTATTATTTTTTAAAATATCCTTTATTTTAATAAAACGTGGAGCCATGCAAAAAGACAAACATAACTACGTTAACGTCGCCCTAAAAAAAAAAAACGAAACAAAACAAGAAAACAATCCGAATTTACAACGACACGCCACAGGGGAGAGTAGAGAGCACATTATCTCGACTGTCCTGTGTAGGAAGCCAACATGACTCACAAAAACCGGTTTAATAGACAGCGATTATTGTATACCACGCATACTGGAAATATACGCAAGATGGCGAATCAGTACAATATGTCAACGAGAAAGACGAATGGCATGTGAGATTAACAGAGGGTAACACACAAACTACCAGGTGCCCAAATGGATTTTAGCCCATTTGTTGGTCAAAGACTCGGCTAGCAGAAGGTTTATTTTATTGTGATCTTTCCCCAAAATGACACATTTTAGTTAGCAATATAGTGCACACGAAAGTGCTCGCAGAAAAGGTCAATAACTGTGTGATTAATATGAATATACTGTATTCCGCTATTACTTGATGTAGGTTTACAATTGTTCAAAACTTGCAATGTCATTTATGAACGAATCAAAAGTGTAAGAGAGATATGCCGTACCTTGAGATGGAAAAAACGCGTCACTCTTTATAATGGGTGCAGTCTGTGCGAATAACCCAACTACATTTTAGACCGCACACATCACACTGTTTTGAGAAAATCAAGACAGGGCTTGTGTTGCATTTGAAGCCAATGGAAAATTGTATTATTCATAATCTTTCAAAAACTTAACCAGTGTAGATTTGATTTGACAGTGAAAATATAAATTTTCTATATTCAGTAAGATAATCTTTCTAAAAGATTCCTGAACAACCGAAAACAAATCGGTCTTCGTAATTTTAAAATATTGTTAGGACAGACTTTTCACTGTACTTGAACACACCATCTGCGTGACGGAAATACGTATGTGAGTAGCGTTCAAATAAGCTATAGGTAGTTTTAGTTTGTTGTTTGCATTCCAAATTAGCACTTTTGGCAGTTATAAATAATCACAGTGCTGAAATATAGTTTATATAATTTTCGTAAGAAGATAAAACGATTCTAGGACGCAGTACTGTATAATGTTCATATTCCAAAGTGTGTATGCAAAGACGACATGAAGCAAAATGGAACGAAGCCATAATGTTAGCGTCACACGAGCATGACAAATGCTTCCGGTGTGTGTATGCTCCATTGCTCCCATCTCACCGAGCCTGCAGCAACAACTGGAATTCGAGAAAGTAAGCAAAAGTAATGCGACTTAAATAATATAATATACCTCTGTTAAAATAAATTAAGGAGCCGTATCTAAGTAAAACTGCTTGTTGTTTAACCGCTTACACGATCGTAATTCAAATACTGTATAAATATTGTATTGTATTATATTGTATTATATTTATATTGTATTGTATTATAAATATTGTATTTAACGTGAAACGATAGCGACACATTATTACATGTGTATGTGTATGTATTGTGTAGTGCTAATAGTCTGTGTTATTGTTTTTGTTTCATAGATAGTCTGATGGAACGTCTGAATGTCTTCAGTGATTGCCTAACGGAATAGTAGTAAAAAAAAAAAAAAAATTGAATCCTCAAACATGTTCCGCCGTAAAAGGGACGTACTGGCTCCGTGGATTGAGCGTCTCATCCAGAGTTATGGCAGTGAGGAGGGGACCAGTGATTGCAGGACGCCGAGGGCTTATGTTACAGCTGTGGGTCAGATGTCAAATTCTGAAGCTCGGCTCACAGAAGGCCCCCCAAATCTGATCTTTCTATCTGATGGCGTAGTGCAGATCCCCACCTTTCTCACCCCAACTGCCGTGGAGTATCTTCAAAGGGATGAGATTGAAAATTTCAGTAATCTGATCAATTGTACCGTTTACGTCGCAGGCCACGGACTGAAGTTTCACACTGCCACGGACCCGACTAGATCCAAGTTCTTCTTGTCAGCTGGAAGGATTACAGTAATTTCAGTTGGCCCAACCAAACCCCGCACCCCATGCTGCACCACTTTGCGTTCTGTGCAACAGAAAATCTATGAGACATGGAGGGCAATTATGGTCCAGGAAACGCAGGACTCTCTAGCGAATCTAAATGACTTTAATCTGTCTGAGCTGCTTGGGGAGTGGCAGGATGACAGTTTTCAAACCGTGCTTCAGGATGTGCAGGAGAGACTGATGATGTTTAGGTTGGCAATTCTGGGGGTTTCCTCATTTAATGGCCACCCAACAGTGATTGAATCAGACATGTTCAGTCCCACAAGCTGGGACATCGAACGGGAAAATGACACGGGATGTTTCAGCATTCCGATCACATGTCTCCTCATCCCAGAAGGACATGCCATGCATGGACAAAAAGAAAGCGCCAACATATCGACAACCGATGGGGACATGATGTTGAATTTGCAGCCTTCGCCGTGTACCCGATCCTCTGTTGATCCTGTGGACTGGCAAACTGCAAAGCTTCCGGAGGGAGCGGGAGAAGTCCAAAACTGTGGAGATAACATCACCGATCCTGACAATGTATGTGTCAAGTTGACCAATAAGGACATCACACCATTAGAGAAACCATGGGAAATGTTTCCTCCACCTAATGGTTTTTCTTTCTTGGGCATGTCCCAGGAAGCCATTCCAATACAGTCTATGCAGTCCCACCAACAAAACTGTCATCTGAGCATAACCAGTACCCAACTACCCATAACGAGCACACAATCTGAGGATTTACACCACAGCAAAGAGGACCATGACTCATTTCCGCCGTATCAAAAACCGCCATTCTCATCTGGCAATTGTAACACAGGAACACCAACTAGTCACACCGCTCCCGAAGAAGAGCAGTCCTTGATTGGGAATGTAGATGCGCAACAAGAAAATATCGGGAGACAACACAGAAAGGCAAAAAGAAAACTGAATCTTGAGTGTGCGCAAGAAGCGCAAACGACAGTTGCAGTGGAGGAAGATGAGGCTCAGGTCATGGCCTCTGGCACTGATGAAGGCGGCATTCACGTTGAAACTTTGAGTGCTGAAAAAAGAAAAACTCTGACTGTTCACGCTGGTGGAGAGCCGTTCTCATACACTTACATGGTGTCTGGGCAGAATCTTCACGACTTTAGCAAGTTTCAAGTAGCAAAATCTCTGCTGGCGTGGGCTGTCAAATATCTTGTTCCAAAACAGAGAACACTGGACTGCACCCTAAGTGATTGAAACGCCACTTTGTTATTCATAATTGATATTTTCATTGAAAATCTGTTTCTTAAGAAAGTTAAAGATTATAAATAAGAATGTTTGTGTGTTTATTTTACATCCTGCATAGTTTCTAATAAAATGATCCTTTTTTTAACAGTTAAGATACACTGCCACATACAGTGCAGCTTTTTATCTCAAAGTTTTTTCTTCTGGAACACTGTTAGTTAATAGTGCTTAACTCATTGAATCTTTAAAAGGTGCTCACACTTATCAATTTGCTTATTTGGAACCTTCTAAATCAGGGATGTGCAACCTTTTCTGAAC
Organism: Hippocampus comes; assembly: GCF_001891065.2. NCBI lineage: Eukaryota > Metazoa > Chordata > Actinopteri > Syngnathiformes > Syngnathidae > Hippocampus > Hippocampus comes. The sequence continues at coordinate 536,789 of NW_017805535.1, read as the reverse complement.
AAAGATCTACTTTTCGAGCAACCACCCAACCTCCCGCGATTGACCCATTACCACACATGCACACATACACGCGCACACACATGCCACGATGAGCAACAGCGATAGCGACCCCTAACATAAATAAAACAAAAGTAAAGTGGATACAAGAATTTGAGAAAAGGAAATCACTTTCTACCTTAGTACACACCTGACGCAGAGACTTTTGCTGCGTGTTAAGTGCGTGAACATCATTATTGTTGCTCACATGTACCGTTTTAAAATGTTTCTCCTGACACTCCAGATTTCCATTCTTTGTCAGTGCCATCGGTGAATTACAGAAATAAACTTGAAATGAGAACTTTTTTTGAAAACGATATATCGCAACAGCTCTGATTTCAAGATGCAATTGCAGACTACTGCGGGCTAACCACTTCTAGTCATGCCGGTGACCTGATTTTTTATTTTTTAAATACTTTTTTGTGAAATTGAAACTATTAGGATGCTTAGGGTGCAGTGTACACTAACACAAACTTCTATAATAATAATATGCACACTAGGGTGGTCCACATTTTCATGGCAAAAAAAAAAGTTTGTCGGATTCGTCGGGCCGGGTCGGAATTCTTGTCGATACTATGGTACAAGGTTCTGTGCAAAATTTCATTCCGATCTGATATTTTCCCGTCCCGCAAAGCGGCCAAAGTTTCCACCATAACAACTGGTCTCAGTAGGGTGAACATG
>NW_017805535.1:529533-535666 GCF_001891065.2 Hippocampus comes | reverse complement strand
GCACCACTCCCGGCCTGAAAAAAATGCAAAACGGATCGGATCACTTCCAGACAGTCGCGCGATGTAGACAGATGTACAGATAGACAGATGGACCAGTTAACATGGACCAACAATCTCACCAGTGTTGAAGGATAACCACGGTTGCCTTTTTTGCAATACATGCGTTCCTGTCTTCCGTCTTTGAATTATTGCAAGTGCGAACTGAGCAAAACAAAATCCTTACTGTACGGGAGAAACCGTACTACCATTCAGCCCCGTAACATTCTTTCCATAGGGGAAACTTTGGTCGCTCTGCGGGACGGGATAAAATTATCCGATCGGAATAAAATTTTGCACACATCCTTGTGTCATAGTATCGACAAGATTTCCGACCCGGCCCGACGAATCCGACAAACTTTTCCAAAATGGACCACCCTAATGCACACAGACACACATCTTTTTTTTCCATTTCACCCTACAGCCGTCCCGAGCGACATAGGACCAGTCTGTGGGCTGCAGGTCGCCCACGATCGACTGGTTGGCTACCCCTGTTTTAACAATTAAAGCTGAATATTGCCCACCCGAGCAGCATGAAGCCAACGGGTTAGCTGGCACATTCGCCTCATAGGCTCCAGCTTCCCTGTGTGGAGTTTGCATGTTTCTTGGCTTCAGCTTGCCACATACCACACCATCCCATGACCAAACCCAGAAAACAGGTGATTAGTCATTACCTGAGCCCTGAGCAACTGTGATGTAATTTTCAGTTGACAGCATGTGGCGAAATGGGCATATCTGAGATGGATGAAAAAAAGGGAGGATTTTTCTCATTTCATACTCCGTACACGCAATATTAATCAGAATGCCAGGTTTAGACAAGTGTGGGTACAGAGAAAATGTTTGACTTGACTTCCACTTAAGGGTGTATCTTGCCTCTCCCCCCAAAACAGCTGGGTTAGGCTGCAGCGCGCCCACGATTTGGTGAATGTCTGAATTTTGCACACTGAGTTGATGGATGTTGTGATCAGCACATATAGATTTACAAAAAAAAATGTTTGTGTGTACATAATGAGAATATCTATGTGTTTGAATGTGTTATAACACGGAATAAAAGGAAACAATGTTGGTCAACCAATGTCAAAACATATATCCATGGACAAAATTGTTTGGACTCCTTTGATAATGAATGAAAAACCCATAGTGGTCACAGAAATAACTTGAGTCTGGCAAAAGTTATAATACACATTTAATGCAAATTAGCCAAGGAAAACAAACATTGCTTTTGAATTCAGGTTCAACAGAATGATTTGAAAAAACAAACTAATGGAACTATGGACAAAATGATGCTACCCTTAACTTAATATTTTGTTGTGCAACTGCACACTGCACATCCTTTTGAGTTCAATCACGCACGCACACACACACACACACACACACACACACACACATACACACACACACACACACACACACACACACATTCATTACACACTGTACATAAATTTATATAAATCTAAATTATATATCTGCATCTCTTGGCAGGTATTTTGGCCCACTCTTCATGTGAAAATTCTTCCAGTTGTCTCAGATTTGATGTGTGCTTTTGCTCTATGGCTCTGCTTACACCACGGGTGTCAAAGTCAAAGCCCAGGTGCCAGATCTGGCCCGACACATCATTTTATGTGGCCCGCGAAAGCAAATCAAGCATGTCAAGTTCCATGATGCTTGCTAAAATCTGAACCAAAATTTCAAATTGTCAAATGAAATGCACAATAACAGTCATTATTATTTATGTCTGATTTTAAAACCAGTTATTCATCAATTTGTTGTGTGCTGTGTATGTAATATGTGGAGGTGATTAAACATTTATATGGTTTCCCAAAATTCATAAAGGCCCTTCAAGGCAAACCGTAACTACAATGTGGCCCGCGACAAAAATGAGTTTGACACCGCTGGCTTACACCAATGTTCAATAGGATTGAGATCAGGGCTCATGGAAGGCCACTTGGAAAGGTCCATTGTTGGGTGTTTTTATCTGTGTATTTTGGGTCATTATCCTGTTGCAAGACACGTGACCTGCGACTGAGGCCAAGCTTTCTGCCACTGGAAGGCACATTTCTTTCAATATCTTGATTGCAAGGTCATGGTCACCCCTTACCACGCTCTGGCAACACCCGCCCTAAGGGGGTAAATCTGATCTTTGTCATTTTTCGACCATTTCCATATGGATGCAAGATTCCTTGACTCCTTGATGCTCTTACAAATGATTTATACTGGCTAATTTTTCAAATAATTCATATAGAAGTGATCTTATTGCAAACATCCACCCATCTTAGTCTAAATGAAACAATCACTACTTCTACACTATGATGAGCAGATCACATGCCTGAGAGGTCAAGCATACCATTTAATGTATTTATCATACCATCCACAGTCATGGTTTCAAGAGATAAAATGCACACATATACCACTCATTATAGCAGATGGAACAAACCGAGGTAAAAAGCCACATTTGAATTGTGAAAAATGCTCGTGTCATTGTGATTTTTGGATATGATTTGAACAAATCAGCCATTGATGGCAGTCTGCAAAATGGCATCAACTTCTGTGACAATTAAACTTTTTACGTTGCTTTTTACTCAGACTTGTTTGTCCTTGATTATGAGTGTGCCAGGCATTGTAATGGATAGGTGTGGATTTTAGTTCATGAAACCCGGTGGTCCAGTCGTTAGCGCAGTGCAGAGGTCGTGGGTTTGATCCCGACTCTGGCCTTCCTGTGTGGAGTTTGCATGTTCTCCCTGGGTCTGTGTGTTTTTTCTCCAGGTACTCCGGTTTCCTCCCACATTCCAAAAACATGACAGGCTGATTGAACACTCTAAATTGTCCCTAGGTGTGAGTGTGAGTGTGGATGGTTGTTCGTCTCTGTGGGCCCTGCGATTGGCTGGCAACCGGTTCAGGGTGTCCCCCGCCTACTGCCTGAAGACAGCTGGGATAGGCTCCAGCACCGCCCGCAACACTTGTGAGGATAAAGCGGATTGGAAAATGGATGGATGGATCGAAACCCTGACTTTGGCTTGTGTGATAAAGAATGACCCAATCTTGCATGCATGCATGGACACCCTGATTGCGATGCCTATGCTTGATATTTGTAAACTGTTATTGTATTCTGTCCATATTCAAGGTGCTGTGAGCCAAAATTTGCAAAACAGTGTTTTTACCTGTTCCATAATTGGTGCAGTGTTCTTTTATAGGTACATACCGCACTTCCACATTTGATGTAATTAGCCAGAATGTTCCAGTTTTGTCTCTTCTGTCTATAGGACATTCTCCCATTTGTTTTGTCGGTTGTCAACATGGACTTTGGTGAATTTCAGTCTTGCTTTTATAATAATTGATTTTTACCCCGAGGTCCTCCTTAATCATCTCCCATGGAGTGCACTTTGGCACAAACAACTATTTTTCCAATGCATTTTTTCCAGACATTGTATTTTCCAAATAATTATCTTAAACCACGATTGAAAATCAATGTCTAATGTTCAATGGTTAATTTTCATAAACATTTTCATGTATTTTTTATTTTTGTCGGATTCAAATTATTTTTGTGACCACTGCAGATTTTTCTTTCATTTACAGATTGGGTATCATAATTTTTTTCCAAGTGTGTCTTTCATTCAAGTGAATTTACATGTTTGTGTTGATTAACAAACTTAATTTGCTATAAAAGTATTTTTTTGAGTAAAATTGTATAAATTCAGTCATATAATTAGTATACTGTAAAAAAACAACAACAGCAAAACAGAAACGTGGTATAATGCAGTGTTTTTCAAACCCTGTGCCGCAACACACTGGCGATCCGCGAGATATTGTCAGGTGTGCCGTGGGAAATTTTACATGTATGCCTGTGCGGTCGATCGCTTGGAAGAGTAATCCATACCGGTAGGGAGCAGCAGCAGCGAGGAAATTGCCTTCCTTATGCTTCGAGACAAGCGAAGTTTCCGACACGAGGCAATTCAATGAAAGGTATCTTTCATTTAGATTTACGTTTACAGGAGATTTAATGGCACCAATGTTCCCTCTAAGCTGCGCAACCACGCACTGGTCGCACACTCTCAGCTCACGAGAAAACCTATCCAGCACAGTGAAAGCACTGAAAATGAATTAGATATATAACTTTTTTTCTGTTTCAATTAGGTGTGTAATTCACTGAGTGACAGGTGTCCAGCCAATCACACGATATGATGCAATGACGCTATGCAGCCAATCACGGCATTGCCAGTAAATTGCGCATATTCTCTGCTCCATAACAATAACGGTGAGGCGGCGATAAGTGACACTAATGCTAATCCTTTATCATGGCGAAACGACCGGGTAGTGAACGTGATACGTCGACTCCCCAAACCAAAATAAGAATGAATTGCGGTTCTTTTAAGTTGGAATGGCTGCCGGAGTATGTGCAAATAAAACAGGCAGTGAAACTGGGTGAGATATTTTCTTTTTCGAGTGAGAAAGGTCTGCTCTGCAAAACATGCAGCTAAGCTGAAGCTGTAAGCAAATTCTCCGATGGAAAAATACGGACTAAATGGAAGCTGGACTACCTCAAGCGACACATTCAACAGAAAAGTCATTTGAATGATGTTGGAATTATACAAAAGGAATGTTCACACGGCAACTTTTACTCCGGTGTAGCACCAGGGCTGCCCCCAGTAGAGCGTTCACACATATATATATGTTATACCGGCATAGCCCCTGAAAACAGCTTTAATCGGAACAAATTTAACCCTGCTCAGGAGGTGGTTTAAAAATTTACTCTGGAGTAAATGCTAGTTTGCGGGGCAGCACCGATATAAAATGGGACGTGTGAACGCTACAGGGGTAGACTCGCTATGCGTGAGAAGAGTTGATTACATACGGGAAGAATGTGTTGCTTTCGTGCTTTGTTGTACTACTGACATCTTTCCTTTCTCTCTCTCATCCTTTTACGGTGACTGATAGACCACAGCGTTGATTTGTCTGGAGAAGTATAAACCATGGTTTTTCGATTTGTCACAAACAAGGCGGGGAAAAGGAAGTACACTTTATGCATTCGCATGTTTATTTATCGTATTGCAGAAACTGCCGTGTGAACGCAAGTGGGGCTGCACCAGGGTTAACACGCTTCTCTTTAGTAAGCAGCTTTATACGTGTGAACACTCCACAAAATTTACACCGGTGTAGGATATATCGCAACAAAATACATCGGTGCAGCACCGATGCAAATGTGTGCTGTGTGAGCACCCCTAAAGACTCAGGATGGGAAAAGGGATTGTTACAATGTTGCGGGAGAGCGCAAACAACCGGGAGAAAAAGAACCGGCTGTCACACAGAAAAAAATCCGACCCTGGGCAAGTTAAAGTTCTAATTAACTACATTTTACTTGCCATTCAAACGAATGCACCAAATATTGGATTGATGTTGATTTGATTCCTATTCAATGTTTTAATATTGCATTAATTTTCAATGTTTAAAAAACGATTATAGTAACAATAGAAGACTTCATTGTTAAAATAAGCTTTTTTCACATTTTCAGGTAGTGGTGTGCCGCGGGATTTTTTCGATGAAAGAAATGTGCCTTGGCTCGAAAAAGATTGAAAAACACCGGTATAATGGACCATCAGGATTTCACTTCATCATGTCCAGCAGATGTCGCCTATTTTCCGTCTAAGAGAACTGCAGAAACTGCCTGCGTATCCACTTGAATCAGTTGGCGTTGTGTTTATCTGGGATTCCATCTCGGTGACTTTACGGAAGACACAGGGTTTGACCTCGAACTGGTTTCTAGCCATTTGCAGGACACATATGACTAAAAAACAATTCAGATACAGAAGACTTTTATTCATATGCTGTATCAGCCTTCCTCAACTGGCAGACCGCGATCCACGACCGGACCGCCGACCTCCTCTGTCCGGACCTCCTCTGTCCGGACCTCCTCTGTCTGGACCCTCGGCAAATTGTATAAAATAATAATTTATTAAGTGATTTTTACATTATACATTTTATATTTGTGGACTATAATCTGCGCATTACCTCGATCGCTTGTGAAAATTATCCGTTGTATTCTTTGCGTGCACTAACATTTGTATTGCAGAGGACCGCAGCAGCGCGACTGTGTGTTGTATAA
>NW_017805535.1:487328-529131 GCF_001891065.2 Hippocampus comes | reverse complement strand
AAAAAAGACAACTACTGTTTAACAAAGTTAAAGTAAAAATGTCTTATTTCCCTAAAAGGGCTATTTCTATTATTAAGCAGGCACAACTTAACAAAATAAGAGTTCCTGTGCCTCAACACAATACCTCTCATTATTTGCTGTGTACTGGCAAAGTGAATAATTATTTTCATGCACCCCATTATTGGTTGGTTGTGAGGAGTGTTGATTTGTATAAGCTTGGCTTGACCATACTAAATGGGCATATAGCCCTGCTCCCCATCACCGCTGTGCATGGGACCGGACCTTGGTCTTATTAAAAAAAAAAAAAAGTGGACCGACAGCATTTCTAGTTGAGGACCACTGTGCTATATTATGGAATTCATGCGTGTGTGTGTGTGTGTGTGTGTGTGCGTGTGTGCGCGCATGTTTGTGTGTATACTGGATAAGAGACCTTGCCGTGGCATTTCTGGACCTGTGGGGGTGACGATTAAGAAAGACCGCTGAGGACCGAAAAAAAAAAAAACTCAGGAAAAAATGTAAAGGTGTCTTAAATTTGATTGTTCTTGTGTTTGACAACAAGCCTGCTATAGCGGGCACACTAGGGAGGGAGATTCCTCGATCTTGACGTGTCATTGCAACGTCGAGGGGGTTTACAGTTGATATGGACCGATAGAAGTCATCTCTCATGGCACCCATCAAACCACCAGCCAGCAACAACAACAGCTTGCCGTTGCAGCATCTAAACATGTGCTTCAACATTTTTTTTTTTTGTCACTAAAATGTGCCAATGTCAGCCATCTCTTTATTTGTCCCCTTGGCACATCGATGGAATATTTGGAAATTAGCACAAATAACTACGTCACGCTGCAGCCCATATCTGAACCGTTTATTATGTTATTACTGAATGTTGTTATTGTTGAAAATGCTACAGTCCATTCAAAATCTACTCCTTAGAAAGACACAACAAACAATTTAGTAATAGCCGCAATAAATCATGAGTGCACACCCGTACCCAATATCTTCTGCACGATGCAGAGTGTGAGAGTTTCATCATTCTGCATGCCACGTCCTGTGTACTTGCATGTTAGTTTTATTTCCCATGCTACAGTGAATCATTGTCTGCTGAGACACAAACAGAGAAAAGACTGAGTTTGGAGGTTTATTCCCTGAAATCTCCCAACCGCTAATGTAAGCAGGAGCCAGCTGCGAGCACTTGTAAAGTTGTTATAATACTCTTCTCTTTCGACCTATAAACAGGAAAATCCTTATAATAAGGCATATACACACATCTCCGAAAAAGAAAAAAAAAACATTTTTCATTTTGTCCTTGTAAGGAATTGAGCCCTAAGAGCCTGACTCTAGTCCATTAATGAGAATTAAAAAACATCACAATCCATTTTGTCCTGTTTTGGTAAAAGCAGAGTCAATATGCAGAGGAGTCTATTAAGTACTTATTGCGATGTTAGATGATTGTTGTCGTAACTGTATTCTCCAGTCATTTGTTATGTCAACTTTACCAACACTGTAAAATCCAATGCAATTAGCTTTGTAAGGTTAAAGGCGTGAAAATAAAGCAGGCATAGTCCCAAAATCAAACAGGTGGGCACTGTTTGAAATGCTGTAGTTGGAAATGTTAAAGTAATAATAATAGTGGAATATGACCAAACTTAAAAACAAATGTTAATATTTACTTTTTCCATCCATTTTCCGATCCGCTTATCCTCACAAGGGTCACACTGGAGCCGATTCCAGCTGTCTTCTAGCAGCAGGCGGAGGACACCCTGAACCGGTCGCCAGCCAATCGCAGGGCACACAGAGACGAACAACCATCCGCGCTCACACCCACACCGAGGGACAATTTTGAGTGTTCAATCAGCCTGTCATGCATGTTTTTGGAATGTGGGAAGAAACTGGAGTACCAGGAGAAAACCCACACAGGCCCAGGGAGAACATGCAAACTCCCCACAGGATCGAACCCACGACCTCTGCACTGTGAGGTGATGCGCTAATACCACTGGACCACCGGGACACCCGATATACTTTTTCATTCTCGATATACTTCTTGTCCTAGTAAGGTCTTTTATTTGCTGGAGCTTATCCCATCTAAAATTTGAACATGAGATGTGGTACACCCTGAACTGCTCATCAGCCAATCGCCAGGCACATATCGACAAGCAAGTATTGATGCACACATTCACACCAGCTGTGTGTCCAACTTGTCCAAACATTCACATTTTCAAAATATGGAAGGAAGTCAGCGTAGGAGGAGAACAAGCAAACTCCACTCAGGACAGCCAAGCCAAGATTCAAACCCAAACTTCCGAACTTTGGGTTACCCACATTGACCACTCCTCCCTCAAGTTAACCCTACTTTCCCATTATTATATTTCATTCTAAACTTTTTGCGTTTGCCTTTCTTCACTGGTAGGCTGTGTGAAATAATATCATGTTAGCTTGTGCCATGTCCACTGTATGCACTTAAAAAAAGGGTTTTATGTTTTGTAACATATTCAACTTGTAGTGGTTCATTTCCTGGATTATGTTTGGATCTCACAGGGGGTTGGACCAGTTAATCACAGGTTGGACAGATCACAATTCCCACATACATCTACAGGCAATTTAAAATGACTAAAAAAGCAATGTGTTTGTGGTTTGTGGGTGAAAACCAGAGAGGCTTAAAAAAAGTCAAAGCAAAGAGGAACATGAAAGGTCTACTCAGAAAAGCACAGCTGGACAGCAGATTCACACCCAGAGGCAATAGCAGCATTTGTCACACTCTGTAGAATGCTGGACAAAATTGCATGTGCCATTATTCTTAATTTGTGTTTGTTCAAATGACAACTGACTTGGAATAGTGAAAAGGGACTCCGATTTTACTTAACAGGACACAAATGGAGCATTATTAGGGAGAGAAAAACAGAACAAAATCAAATTTGCACATTTTAACGAAGAGTATTTTGCCAAAAGAATGACTTTCAACAAGAATGCGTCATGAAAAGCTTTTCCTCCTTTTTTGGTCAATATTTGTCGACAATTACTGGGAGTTGCAAAAGTACCCTGTTCCACATTACGTTTCACAATGACACAGTAAAACTGATCACTAAAAATACTGAACACTTACAATGGATCTAAATTATATTACTGTAATATAACTAACACCCCACCACCACAAGGTGGGGTGTTAGTGCAGAATGACTTGCTCACACCCACATTTTTCCAAAATAGGCAGATAGCAAGCGATTTATTTGGGTGTTTAATATTTCACTTAATGCGCAGAGAGGCTGGATTTTTGTTTTTGTTTTCCAGTGGCTAAAGGGGGGAGGGGGACAGATATATGGGGGGGGGGGGGCGAAGAAAATAATTTCCAAATATATTTTCGAATAAAATGCTTGAGAGGCTTAACTTGAACAACACAGATTTATGACGGGGCTAGAACACCCCCTAGCCGAGTTGTCGCGCTATCCCAATCAGAGTTCGACTATTTGACTGAATAGACAGCCTGATCAAGTTGTCTAACATTCGAGTTAATATAACATTGATTTGGCTTTCTCCCCCTTCCGCGTCACTAGAACAAACCATGACATTGGCAAATGTAGCTACATATATTTTTAGAGAGATAGATGGATAACTAGAGTAAGTGCAATGTTTTTAGTTATATTTTCGCCATTTAAACACGTTTTTCATTTGACCGAAGCCACAGTAAGTCCCAGCAATGGAGTCTGCGGTGTTTGCTTGTTCTTTCTGTGCGAGCAAGTCTCAGCGTCAGGGGTGGACGCTATCTTTCAAACAGCACATCAACGCGTTTATGTATTGGGTGGCCGGAAATTTTTTTCCAAATAAACACAGCTTGATTCAACTTGGGTGGGCAGACTTATCAAGCGACTAATTCTATAAACAGACGAAGGAATAAAGCGACACCTGATTGGTCGCGGGGCCGAATGGGGAACGCAGGGTTAGGGGCTGGTGGGGTGGGCGGCATCCGGCGCAATGAAATTTGAATTAATGTGGGTGGGCTGAAACAGCACCGACGGTTTACGGTGGACAATTTATTTCCCGGCCCAAAATCAACACAAACGGAGCAAAAGTACAACAATGATTTACATTTATTTAGTGGAGCACAAGCGAAACGAGTGAGACAGAGAGAAGAGCTTCTCCTCCGGCGCTCATTCCGGTGTGCTCGATCTCTGCATCATGACGCTCTACCGCGGACGTGTGACGACATTCGGCGTGCCATCCCCCGCTCTGAACTTCACCGGACCTCCGCTCATCTACTTGTACGGAGGAGACAGCGGTGGCGTGGTGCCCGCCGCTTTGAGCCTCGTGTCGGCTAGCCAGGACCCACCGCAGAAGCCGCCTTACAGTTACATTGCGCTCATCGCCATGGCTATTAAGAGCACGCCGGAGCAGCGCGCCACGCTGAACGGCATCTACCAGTTCATCATGGATCGCTTCCCTTTTTACCACGATAACAAGCAGGGCTGGCAGAACTCCATTCGCCACAACCTCTCTCTTAACGACTGCTTCATCAAGGTGCCCAGGGAGAAGGGCCGACCCGGGAAAGGCAGCTACTGGACGCTCGACACCAAGTGCACGAACATGTTTGAGAATGGGAACTACCGGCGGAGGAAGAGGAAGGTCAAGTGTCAACAGGAGCGCACCAAAGGTACATCATCAGCATCGGAAAAGGATCATCCCCGCTCATCTTCCTTGGTGGTGGAGATGACGCTGAAGCACGACGCGCAGGGATCGGAGACGCGACAAGACTCGGAATCAGTCCAACAGCAACCGCGCCAAACACACAGACAGAAAGTGTGTCATGCCATGAAGCCGACCAGGAGGAAGCAAGACCAGAGGCACATTTCACCGCGGGCACATGGCGCGCCCAGAATCAGCTTGCAAATTCCCGGTGACAAGTCCACGTCTCTTCCTAAAGCAGATGTTCCGAGCAAGGACAAATGCACAGCTTTCAGCATTGAGAACATCCTAGCAAAAAGTGAAGGCGACCTGGGCTCGCAGCACCAAATTACAGGTGCTGCTCCAAACGTGTTTTCGGACGCTCGACAGCATCACTTATACGGAATGAGATTACCGTTTTGCTCTTGTTTGTCACTCCCTTGTCCAGATAAAACTTTGCATTACAAATCAGAATAATGACTCACAAATGTCCATTCTCATTCATTGGAACTGTGTTTCTCCGACTTTTGGGGGCACATACTGTATATTTTTTTCAACAACAACAAAAAATCTCAAGGTAAACTACCAAACAAAAATGTCACTAAAATGGAGACAAGGATTTATCATGCATTATCCTATCTAAGTGGAAGAACATTTGATTTGTTTTTCTGGCATAGATAAGTTGAACAAACATGCATTATTAAATCGTTTTTGGACCAACGAAATAAAATTGAATAATTTCCCACTGTGCATCTGGTGATCTGTTGTGGGACACTGCCACAGCACCCGAGCTCCGAAATCACTGCATGATAGTGTACATTCCATGTAGATGCACAGCTAATTATTTTAAAACACATAGATTCTTCTATATCGCTCAGTTAACTGTTTATAGGCTCTCAGTTTTCTCTTAAATAAGATAGCATGTTGTTAAGAATAACGTACTGTAGTGTACATACAGTAGCTAATTCAAACATTTTGTGTATAGCCTTTTGTAATCTGACAAGTAAGATTGATACACATGCATGACTTTGTATTTCCATCTGCTCTGAATTTCATGTATAAAATAAAGAAAGGTTAGTTTGGTAATCAATGAACGTTTGTTCGAGGAGAACATTTTTTAAAACTGACAAAAAGTGGAAATGCAGAAGTCAGAGGGCGACGAGGATCAAGGGCTTTCACGGTCTGGGCCAACACTTCAAAACTTCCTCAACCCCTGGAAATGTACTTTGTGAGTTCAGCTGTTGTCTATTTTAAACATGCATGTGGTCCATTCAAAATGAAATTGTCATTTAGATTAAAGGATATTTTTCAACAAGAGTTTGGGGGCCCTCTAGGATAGGCACCATATAAATAGAATAGAATAGAACAGAACAGGACAGAATAGGATTTAGTTGATTAAAAATGAAATAAAATAAAAAAAAGCTCTGGAGGGGGGGGGGTGGGGGGACAAAAGATGTATTAGTAAATATGGAATATTTTGTCACATTTCTACCGAAATATGTGATTGAATGACTGAGGATCACTGTAACAGTGTGTTGATCACCTGTTGGTTATAGTCACAGTGTTTTGTTTTTAAATAATGATACAAATGTATTAACGCAATATGACAAAGACAGACAATTTCTGTAAGCTAACAAAAATACTGAAAACAAACAATGCCTTTCCTGAAACTTAAAAATTTGGCTGGAAAAAAATGACAGAAATACTAGATTTATTGCTTAAAAGGCCACCAACGTGAATAGTTTGATTTTGGATCCATTCTTTGAATTTCCTCCCAGTAGTATGAAGTATCTTGAGGTTTCCTGAAACCTGGTCACAAATTATGACATGAAAAGCTTAAGACTCAAAATAAAAAGTTCAAACTGACATTTGATTCACTTTATTTTTAAGAAGATCAAACAAGATGGCAGACGACCCCTGTGATTGAATACTTTGGACCATGAGGGGAAAACCTCACTTTTAAATGATTCTCTGACAATGTCTAATTTATTGAAATTCCAAAGCATGTGGCAAATATATCTTAACTCTCTCTATATTTATGACGCATGCATGAAATCAGTGCGGTCAGGTGACTGCATCATTGCAAACAGAGAGTCGCCATGTCTAAATATAGCTTGACAGGTTGGACACCCACTAGCCTGAGAACGCTTGGCCCTGCAGGACTGTGCAAATCAGGAATGTTTGTTGAAATAAATAAATCTCCGCTCATTTGAAGATGGAACTCAAACAATTATACACATTTCCTGTGTTGACCATTTCTTTTCTCTCTCTCTTTTTTTGGTAAATTAAACATACAAAAAATGTCAGAGGAGAAAGAAAAAAGAAACAAGATGATATCAAACCAAATATCCATCCAGCTGCATTTTTTTGTCTTTTCTGAAGGCTTGTATCAAGAAAGCAATTAATAAATGCCACAGTTATCTGATGGTGAGTGTTTGTCCTGTAAGTGATCTTCATGAGAAGCAGCACTGACAAAATTTGAATTGCTGTCTTATTTGATTTTATGACGTACATGAGCAAATTAACGTGTCCGATGGGTTAACTTCAACTACAAGACCTTTTAATTTAGTCGCATTCTGTATATGTTTGATTCATGAGTGGTTATCCTTTTTTAAATATATTTTTGGGAAAGGTTAAGGCATCTCTCTCTAAAGAAGTGGTTGTACAAATCCAAAATGCTCCCAGCTCGATGCAAACAATAGTCAAAAACAATTATATTGTGATAGAAAAACAGGTTACTCCACCAAAATGATTGGTGCTAAGTGGGACTCCGAGCAAAAAAAAAAAAAAAAAAAATCCACTCATCCAATATCCAAAGGCTTCTCCTCAAGAGGGTCGCGGGTGTGCTTAGGGCTATCCCAGCTGACCTCGGGCAGTAGGTGGTGTACACTCTTAACCGGTGGTCAGCCAGTCGCAGAGCACACATAGAAAAATAACCTTTCACACTCACAATCACACCCCGGGACAATTTATTGTGTTCCATTAATCTGCCATGCATCTCTGTGGAATGTGGGAGGAAACCAGAGTACCCGGGGAAAACCCACACAAGCAAACGGGAGAACATGAAAACTCCACACAGGAAGGCCGGAGCCCGGAATTGAACCCCATACCTCTGCAATGTGAGGCTGACGTGCTACACTAAAAATCCTGCCAACTGGGATCTAAACCACTCTACAGCGTTACCACAAATGCCCACCTGGTGTCGCAAACGAGCCAACAGAATACAGTACTGTGGTCTATCGTATAGAGTGCTGCAGTCAGGGCAACAAAACAAGACACACATAATCTCTTCTGGTGTCATTAGCCAGGAGGATGTAATTAAAAACACGTAATAGGGCTGACTCTTTGTGTAATGCAGCATCTTAAAACCTGACAGGAAAACTTCCATGCTATTATGTTCATCCCAATATCGTTCACCTGAATGTGCATCGCTTTTTTCAGAATTGAAAAGGCAGTTTGGATGTGGGGACTAAAATTTGACAGCATGCCTTGATAATGGCTGTTGATCATGGCTAAAACCGACTGACCAGTACCCGCGAGGGCTTCCTTAAAGAAATGAGGAGGAAACAGAGTCATAACCAAAGACGGATCGCATACTCTTAAAAACCTTGAAGAAACAGGTTTAAAAGAATTTTACACAGCCAGACAAGGCACAGAGACAGAGGGGTCAAATGTGATGTTGAGCCCGAGCTGTAGCAATCATATCAATGAACAATTGCGGAAACATTCTTTCAGAGGGAAATGTGGCAATCAAAATAAGAAATCTGTTGACATTTAAATATCTTAATACCAAGGCTGTATGTGTTGACACTGCTCAATTGGATTGCGCTTATAAAGCCAATTTTGGAATCCAAACAATGGTCTTATTGCTAACATGAAATCCACAAATGCCCGTTGAGAATTTTATTAACAATTTATATTTATTCTGAAATGTGGAAATATTTGATTTTGGTGTAGAAAGTTTACTCTGATAAATGTTTGATAAATACTGATGTTTGTGTATGTGAGTGTGTGTGTGTGTGTTTTTTTTTTTTTTTTGTCTGAACATTGATAAAAGGATTTTTACCCAGCAGCAGAATTACCATCCCACGACTGGGACCACCCTGACGCTTAATCTAATGTTGAGGCGGAGCTTCATTACTTAGGGGCGCCACCCCCTCGGTACACACATATGTAAACATGCACACGACCTCACTGCATCTTGAGCGCTGAGCTCAAACAAACACGTTAAGATTTATATCATACAGCTGTTCTTGTACAAATCTAACATGTTGTGCTGGATGTGTTATTGTTGGAGGGACACCGAATATATCGGTTTTGTTTAAAAAGTACAGCGGCTGTGTCACAGTGTCACCGTGTACTGTAACACACATAAATGAGTCTTCGGGAAACAGTATGGGGATTGAATACATTCTTGCTCTTTGCTGGGAGGAAGAATTACAATGACAGACATGCTCCAAATTAATACCATTCAAATTCAAATCACAAGTTGTTTACACGAACAAACTATGACTATTTCATTTTTAAGCATCAACAAATTTACTCAGGAGAGTAGGCTTACTCCTGTAGCACATAAATATCAACTCCCTTGGTGGTCGTTTTCAATGGTAGTGAGATTAAAAAATAATTCTTCTGTGACAAAAAAATAATCGAAGGCAAGGCATGGCAAGTTTATTTGCATCGCACAATTCCATCACATGCATTCGAAGTGCTTTGCAAAGGCAACGAAATAAATGAAATCAACAAAAGTCTTATCAAAAATGATTGAAATAAATGAACATGCAAAAGGCACAAGTGTATTAAAACACAAGATTAAAATGACAGTAAAAAAAGGCAATTAAAAGAAAACAAAACATATAAAGTGAAGATGATAAAGTTGCATTCGGAATAGTGAAGAAATGACTAAAGGACCAATTCATGAGACTACTGCTGTAAAAAAAAAAGTTTTTAGCCTTGATTTAAATCAACTGATGGTTTGAGCAGACCTCAAATATTCAGAATGTTTGGAACTATCAGTGCCACTTCATTTTGTTAGATTCCAATTTTGGGAATACACCATAGTCCTGGCCTAAGAGCTCTGGATGTTTCATAGGCAATTAATACATCTTGCATGTGTTCTGGGCTATGAAAAAAAAATCTGCACTCTGATTCACAGGAAGTCGGTGCAGTGATTTTAGGGCCAGTATGTGTGTCCAGTTTTGTGCCATTTGTAAGGACTCTCGTGGTAGCATTCTTGATCAACTGCCGCTGCCTGATTGATTTTTTTTGTTGTTGTTAAAAATGGTAAAGACACCATTAACAGTAATCTACTCTGATGAAAAAAATATGAACATGTTTTTCTGTGTCTCATGATTTTCTGTGTCATTTATTAATTTGAGCAATAAAGTATGTTGATTTAATGAATACTTTAATGAATGTAAGGAACTGCAGTCAATTGATGACACTGAAGTGTGAAGTTGCTTGTCCTAAACATGATAAATGATAATCTAAGCAATAATCTGGGCAATAATCTGAACAAAGGACAACATGTAGCTTTCAAAGTAGTCCAAGAATGGATCCTTGCAGAACCCCATGCACGCACCCTCCACACCACACTTTTTGCACTTTGGACCAAGTCTGGACAATAGCAGACAGAATCTTTGTCTTGATTTTATGGTTCCAAGGATTAACGATTCTGTCATTGCGGTCATAGCTTCTTTACCGATCCTGCCATCAGTGAAGGTCTTTATGTGCTTGGTCAGAATGTACACCACATTAAATGATAGTTCTGTTGATGCTCTGGCATTATGGGTAGTTCCATAAGCAGAGGCTGTTGTTGTGGGAGGTTACTTTTCATCTCTTAATGCAAGCTGCTTCCTGTGGGAAAGGCTGTTAAGAAAGAACTTGCTTTGCGATGAGTCACTGGACTAAATCTAATTTCATTTTAGGCAGGTGACTGAGGTAAAGCCCTTCCTTTCTTAAGAGCACCGAGAAACAGTAATTAATTTGTTACATCTCTTTATTTGGGAGCCAGTCAGTCCTCGTTTGAGCATCACCAGTTGGTCCAGTGGGTCCAAAATGCTGCTGCTCATCTCCTAACTGGAGCTGAAAAGAGGGAGCACCAATTCTGGCTTTCCTTGATTGGGTCCCGGTACATTTTAGAATTCATTTTATGATATTTCAATTTTTTTCAAATCTTTTAATGTTCTCGCCCCAGCTTACCTCTCTGAGCTTCTCCACCCCTACGCACCTGCCCTGTGCCCCAGATCTGCCGAACAGATGCTACTGGAGGTGCCAAGGACTAACCTCAGAGGGGATCAAGCCTTTTCTATTGCCTTTGGGATGACCATTTTGTTTTCTGGTGTCTACTGTATATGATGTAGTATCAATAATTTGTATTTTTGATTTACTGTTTCGAATTTCTTGTGTTGTTGTATAATTGTTATTTTATGATACAGTACACACATGTAAAGTGCTTTATTACAGCTGCAGCTGTGAAAAATATGTGATATATAAATAAAGTTTTATTGTATTGATTTGTAGTCTGTAGTTATTAGTTAGGAATATTCTGTGTCAGCGCTATTTCTGAAGACTGTTTCACATCTGTGTTGCATGGAGTCAACAAACTTCTATCCCATGTAAACTGGTATTCCAGCCAAGGACAATCGTCTTACATTTTACAGTTCCGCCAATATATCCAGCAAAGAAATGTTTAACTTTAAATTGTATGTGCACGTGCATCCATTCCACCATCAATGTACCTCTATATTTTTTTTCAAAACAGAAAATTCAAGTTGATAGTTAAACCTTGATAACATTAAAAATAGGAACAGCGAAGACATGTCCCATTTGCATGGTAGTTCCAGAAGATAATACATCAAAAAAAGGTACCCTAACGCAATGATATTGATTGAAGGCATTATAAGGAAACCCTTTTTTTTTTTTTTTAATACAGTGAGATGATTTAATTCAGACATCCGTTTGGATGGGAGCGAATATGCCATTAAATGAATAAATTTCACATGGTTGTCCCTTGTGTAAAGGTCTGGTATTAATTAGATGGATGAGGGTGTTCATGCTGTGACATTGCCGACTGGCCTTTCAGAGCTTGTTACAGGATGGTCAATCAGAGCGCAGTCAGTGTGACTGCTGTTTATTTATACACAGCACTGAGTGCAGGCAGCTCCAACTACAACGCAAACACTGGAACACTCCAGCACATTGTACAGCTAGAGAGGGTCCTAATCAACACCTCACTTCTACTGACATGACCATATACAAGCCCTCACAGTCACACATATACACTCAGAGAAACGCTTTGGTCTGCAGTATTTTGAACAAGTTCTCTCTGCTCAGCCAGACTGGGCTTTGATTTTTCTGCTAACCACACGACTCTCATTAGTCTGACGGTTTCATCATGATAATAAGCTTAGTTTCAGTGTCTCTCAACACATAATCCATCGAGGTTATTGTAGCTCATAAATACATTCTTAATTGAAGAAAAAGATACTAAGAAAACTTCAAATGTAGTTCAAGTAGTGACAACGGTATCCGCTTGCTTATCTATCTATCTATCTACTGAGAGAGAGAGAGAGAGAGAGAGAGAGAGAGAGAGAGAGAGAGAGCGAGAGAGGGAGAGAGAGAGAGCGAGAGAGAGAGAGAGAGAGAGAGAGAGAGAGAGAGAGAGAGAGAGAGAGACGGCCCGTCGACCTTACAGTGCAGAGGTACCGGGTTCGATTCCAGTGTGGGATTTGCATGTTCTCCCCGTGCCTTCGTGGATTTTCCCCGGGAACTCCGGTCTCCTCCCACATTCCAAAAACATGCATGGCAGGCTAATGGAACACTCTCTAAATTGTCCCCCGGTGCGTGAGCACGGAAGGCAACCGGTTCAGGGTGAACTCCGCCAATTGCCCGAAGACTCCTGGGATAGTCTCAAGCACGCCCCATGTCCCTTGTGAAGATAAGCTTATGAGCTTATCTTCACAAATGGATGGATGGATGATTGGATATAAAAACACATAAAAATACATATGTTTACTCTAAGCAACCAGACAATCCATTGTAGAGTAAGGGGCCCTATTTTTTGTCACCATAGGACACTATAGGATAGTGTTGCCATCGCGGCGTGACAGTGAGTTGTTTATAAGGGATTTGAAAGTGACCAACATGACACCTGTCATAGACGTAAAAACGAAAGACGTGTCTTGTTCAATCAGCCGCAAAACGTTGTAATGTTTGCACGGAGTTCAAGGTGAATGATGTTCCACGGTGTCTTGGCGGTCTCTATTGGTGAAAGTCTGACATGGCAGGCAGTTGAGCATAAACTACGTACACGGGTAGGAAGCCGGATTAAAAAAACGCTGTCCAGGATGTGGTTGTTCGTCACAATTGATATTGTTGCAAGTAAGAAACATCACGCACATGATATTTTGTTTGGAATTTATTTGGGTTTTCTGGAACACAAACAAAATATTACATTCTGTTCAAAAGGTTCGCTCTCCACCGTTGTTTCCACTTTGTGTGTGGCTCCTCTTCGTTCTAAAATGAGACAATCAAACCTTTTTAACCAGTAACAAAACGCTATGCTTGATTAAACATTTCTCATATGTAGTAAACACAGTGGCGGACCCACAGGGCCAGCAAGGCCTTCTCTGCTGGCCTAAACATTCTCAGAAAAGTAAATGTACTTTTCTGAGAATAACATTAATTGTTATTTTATTTTCATAAATATGTAAACAAAATTATTCTCTGTATTCTTTACGTCATATCATTTCCACTTAGTCGAGTGGCTTTCAATGTTATTTTAAATAACACTGAAAGCCACTCGATAAATAACTTATTTACTATGGTAGAGTTTTTAACCAATCATATTTCAGCTAGCTTGTGTTGCCAGGTAAATTAAACTTGCTTGGGGCCTTCAGATTAAACAGAGCAGGCCCCTGTGCGCTGTAAATGAACGGGCACAGTCATGTTGCAATAGCCAATCAGATCACGAGTCTCAGACTGTTGTATCGCCGATTTTCAAAATGCAAATGATCTGTTTATTTTCAAAGAATAGTTTGTTTTGTTATTGTTTGGTTGGTGTCGTATATGAAACTGCGACATTGCGCAATTTATTGGACAGACTTGTTTAAGATCACACAGCGTAATTTGGGTGGCATTTTATTTCGTATTTTTAAATCATCTTTTTATTTTTGACTATCTGTAAATTTAGTTTCCTGCTCTTAATTGTGAATGCATACTTGATGGTTTTAAATGGTCCTGAAATTAAGTGCTGCTTGACGAGCCTATACAGTATTGTGTTCATGTATGTGACGTCACTGAAGGCCTAAGGTTGAAATGCACGGCCCGCCACTGAGTAAACTTGTTAGAGTACGTTGTAGAATGTTGCAAAGCTATCTCCATAGCTACAGTTACTTGGTTGACCACTTGAACGTTGATTAACATTAAAAAATACAACATTCAATGTATAACACGCTTGTCCATATAGTTATCTAAAGGTTCACAAAATACCTGTCAGAATAAAATTACACTGTACAGGGATATTACCAGACAGAAAACAAATACAAAAAATATTTTACAATATACAAATAAATTAAGTAGGATTATAAGGATCGGTAAGAAAGAATATTTTAGGAATATACGAAATAATAGCAATCATAATGATGAAGGCTGATGGAAGAATTAAATCGTATTCCAAGAGATGGTGCCAAACAAAGCAATTTGCCAGAATATTTCTG
This sequence comes from Hippocampus comes, assembly GCF_001891065.2. NCBI lineage: Eukaryota > Metazoa > Chordata > Actinopteri > Syngnathiformes > Syngnathidae > Hippocampus > Hippocampus comes. Next base: position 514,759 of record NW_017805535.1, on the reverse strand, counting down.
TGAAAATGTTCCTGAAAACTAGAATATGGAAGAGGCAGCAGGTCGCTTAAATCAGTTTTTTGTTAATGTAGACCCTGGGGACTTCAACCATGTCTCTCTGTCGTCCTCCCTTACTACCTTCACGCAGTATGTAACCTGTGCCACCAAAGACAATAAAATTTTGGACTTGTTTTATGCCAACACCAAGGAGGCATATACACCCCACCCCTTCCCCCCTCTTGGAAGAGCAGACCACAACTTGGTATTTCTCTAGCCTGTGTACAAACCCTTGGTGCACAGGCAGCCAGCTGTGACCTGCATGGTCAGAAGATGGTCCACGGAGGCTGAAGAGGCTCTGCGGGACTGCTTCGACTCAACCAGGTGGGAGCTCTTCAGTGAGGTTCATGGGGAGGACATTGAGTCACTCACCGACACCATCACGGACTACATAAACTTTTGCGAGGGAAACACCGTACCCACCAGGACTGTATAGTGTTTTTCCAACAACAAACCATGGATTACTCCTGACATAAAGGCCCTCCTGAGGGAGAAGAAGAGGGCTTTGTGTCAAGAAACAGAGAGGAGCTGAAGGCCGTGCAGATCCAGCTGAGGAGAAGGATCAGATAGGGGAAGAAGGCCTACAGGATGAAAATGGAGGACCAGCCACAGGCCATTAATGTCACTGGTCTCTGGAGGGGCCTGAAAACCATCACAGGCCAAGAAAGCCCAAAGACATTGACTGAGAAGGACAAAGACTGGGCAGATGAACTGAACCGTTTTTTCAACCGGTTCCACCAGATGTCTGTCCCTCCCCCAACAACCATGTCCCTCCCCCAACAACCAGCAACCCCTGCAGCTGCACCCATTCTCACAGTGGACTTCCCCTCCCCCCTCTCCTCTTACGACCAACTTCCAACAACACAGTCTGTCTCCTGGTTCCTGCCTGTCTGTCACGACAGCGCAGGTGAGGAACCTACTGAGGAAGATGAATGTGAGGAAGGCAGCAGGTCCCGACAAGATCAGTTCCCGGCTCCTCAGAACCTGCTCCGACCAGCTGTGGGACATTGTCCAGCACATGTTCAACCTGAGCCTGAAGCTGGGCAGAGTTCCACAGCTGTGGAAAACTTCGTGCCTGGTCCCAGTGCCCAAGAACCCCCACCCGAAGGAGCTCAACAGCTACAAACCAGTGGCGCTGACGTCTCACCTGATGAAGACGCTGGAGAGACTCGTCCTCGCCTACCTGCATCCGCTGGTGAGCTCATCACTGGACCCGCTACAATTTGCCTCCCAGCGCGGCATCGGTGTGGAGGACGCCATCATATACCTCCTCCACTCGGCGCTGTTACACCTGGAGAATGCTGGGAGCACTGTTAGGATCATGTTCTTTGCTTTCTCCAGTGACATCAACACCATCCAGCCCAACCGACTGGAGGACAAGCTGCGGCACGCCAGAGTGGACCACCACTTCACATCATGGATTACAGATTACCTCACAAACCGGCCACAGTATGTGAGGGCACAAAGCTGTGAGTCGGACAGGCTTCTCTGCAGCACTGGGGCACCGCAGGGGACTGTCCTGGCTCCATTTCTGTTCACCCTCTACACCTCGGACTTCAGATACATCACTCCAACTTGCCACCTTCAGAAGTTCTCTGACGACTCTGCGATTGTAGGCCTCATTACAGAGGGAGACGATCGGGAGTTCAAGGGACTGACGAAGGACTTCATGGACTGGTGCCAGCAGAATCGCCTCCAGATCAACCCCGGAAAACTAAGGTGTTGGTTGTGGATTTCTGCAGGAAACAGTCCTCAATTGCACTGATGAACATCCAAGGTACGGACATAGAGAGGGTGCCCTCCTACAAGTACCTGGGTGTTCTTCTCAACAATAAACTTGACTGGTCTACCAACACGGACGCCCTGATCAGGAAGGAATAGAGCCGCCTCTTCCTACTCAGGAAACTGAGGTCTTTTGGGGTTCAGGGGTCACTCCTTTAGACCTTCTATAACTCGGTGGTGGCTTCAGCCATCCATTATGGCATTGTCTGCTGGTCAGGCAGCATCTCGGCCCGGGACAGAAAGAGACTGGAGTGACTGGTCAGAAGGGCCAGTTCTGTCCTGGGCTGCTCCCTGGACACTCTGGAGGAGGTGGGCAACAGGAGGATGCTAGCTAAGCTAAAAGCTATGATGGACAGTCCCTCCCACCCCGTCCAGCCCGGCCTGACAGCACTGGGTAGCTCCTTCAGCCAGAGACTGTTAGACCCGCACTGCAAGAAGGAGAGATACCGCTGCTCGTTCCTACCGACTGCTGTTAGGCTGCTGAATAAACATGCGTGAAAACCTGTAATCATTGTGAATAGCACAGGCACCTTATGCTTCCTATATGCAGTTGCATATATGCTTATATCTATATCTTATATTTATATTGCATTCTATAGTGTGTACAGTTCTTTTTCTGAAACATTTATTTATTTTGTGCATGCAACACTTTTATTTTTTTCTTTTCTACCCACCCCCCTCCCCCGAGCCCCCCCAATTTTGCTGCTGTAGACTGCAAATTTCCCCAGCGTGGGACAAATAAAAGTTATCTTATCTGATCTAAAAAAACAATCACAGATCATGGGTCAGATGGGGAGCATATGGGGAAATTGGCAAAGAGAAATCCCTGCTCAATATTCCTTATTAATGCAGTGGAGGAAAATGAAATTTTGGACATAGTAAAAAAGTGTAAAAACAATCTACATATTTTAATGATGTAGACATGTCATTGGTTAAACAGGACAATGAAGGCTTCTCTAAGCCGTACACTTACATATGCAACTTATCATTCTGAATTGGTTAATTTCCAATCCAAACCAACAAACTCATTATCAATAAAATTGTCGTCTGCCCCTAAATCTACCATCATTTGAGCGAAGACCGAGTTGTTGGGGGAGCAGACAGTGGCAGGCAAGTTAATTCAATGCGAAAATTCACAAAAGGTCTTAGTGTCACTCACCCTAATGCTGCGTTCTATGGTCCTAAGAGGGCTCTTCGGTAGAAGTGAGCACTAATTGATGAAGTGCCTGGGCCTTCCAAAATAGATGCAAAGACGCTGTGCGATGTGTTCCTCCAGGGAGAGGTGGGTTCTGCCGAGTTGCATGGCTTCTTCTTCAGTGAGAGCAGATGTCTCAGGGCTTCTGAAAGGCTGGGCGACCAGTCAAGGAGCAACACTGCGAGGGGAGGAAGGGCGATCAGGTGTGACACTCCAAGGACATTCCCTGATACGATTGTCAATCCGAATCACCAATGAGATTAACTGCTTGAGAGACTCAGGCTCATCCCGAGTAGACAGCTGATCATGAAGCTCCTCTGAAAGTCCACCAACGAAAGCTGTTTTTTTGTCCACCGTCATTCCATCCACTTTCAGAGGCTAAGATCCTGAACTTCATGGCAGAATCTGCAGCTGATTGCGTACTCTGACATAATGACAGTGGCCGTTTGCCTGAAGACTCATGAAGGGCTGATCAAAGACTGAATGCATCTCCTCAGAAAAAAAAAGCAAATGATTCCAATGTTTTTGACTTTGACTCCCACAAGGAATTGGCCCACCTCCCTGCTCTTCCCCGAAGCAAATTAATGACATTGGCCAACTTGGTGCGATTGTCTGAATATGCACTAGGTTGTTGGTCAAAAACCAAGGAACAGTCCAATAGGAATCTCCCATGTCCACTGAATAATGTTCAGGTGATGGGATGTTGGGTTCCTGGTGACAAGACACAGCAGTAGTTAACTCATTCAGTACCAGCCAATGCTAGACCAAGTCTGAAAAGATGTTTAAAAACGTCTTTGGGAGTGAATGAGTTAATTAGTAGATCATTCCCTGATTGGAGGTGTGAGGCTGGGCTGGAGTAGGTGATGAAATCCATGGTGGACCATTGGATGTCAACTTGCCGGCAATTGAGTTGATGTTAGTGCAAAGGTTTAGAATAGACTCCATAACCTCCTGAAGGAACTCCTTGTGTCTGCCGAGCAGTGCTCATGGCTTGGAGAATTTTGTCATCTGAGTCTGCTAGGTCCATGACTGGTCTGCACGTACTGTCACGTGAGGAGCATAATTTGGATCCAGAAGCAGACAGGAGACGAAAATGGCGAAGTAAATATCTTTTTATGCAAAATTTCCAAGTAAAAAACAGAGAGCAGGATTGGACGCAGCAGGGCATAGAAGGCTTTACATTCTGATACGTAACTGAGTAACACAAGTTTATATCGAGAAACACAAGCCTAGCCCTGTGTGACGGGACCAAATAAAGGACCAAGGCAACAAACAACATCAAGGACACAAATAGCCAAACTCTGTCACAGTCACAACAGAACGCCCTCCAGGACTCCACTCCAGCCAGAGCCGAAACAAAAACAAAGACAGAGCAAAACCATGACAAAAGGATGCCATGAGTGTTTTGATAGCATAACAATCTAGACTGTAAAAACTGCTGTGGGTGGTTGGGTATGTATCCTTTGGTTCTTTAAAAGAAGTCACTATTGATTTTACACTTTCCTAAAAAGGGATCAGTTGTCTTGTGTTCATCATTCATTTCTTTATCAGGTTTTCTTAGAGGCACATCGAACAAATAAGAATGTGTTGTTAAAATATGATATCTAGTAAATACTGTGCAGTATGTTTTAAAAGACTGCTTTTGAAGAATACATTCTCTTTCCTATTTTTTTACGTTTATTAAAGTGAGTCACGACAATTTGAAAATGCAAGCCTGGTGTGACAACAGCGGTCAACTTGTTTACTATATTGTGTTTAATTCAACGAGTAATGTCAAAGACAATTTTAGCCTGAATTTGATACACCTTGACCCTATGATAGTTCAGTTTTAAAAAGTGTGAATTCTGTTGGTAGCTGGACCATAATGACAGCACACGTCTGCGGGCAGATCTATTACAAACATTGTGATTGTGTGGGGCAGTCTTAGTCGAGGCTTTAGCGAAGCAAAGGGCAGACAAAGGGCTAGAATCCAAGAATCTGTCAGAAATTAAGGCTGCCTCTGGCTACTTTCCACTTTAAGGACGTCTGACGTTTGGTATTTGCTGTGAAAGCTTTTGTCTACACAATAAAAGGCTGAATAGACCCCAGAGGCCTTTTCTGTGTTCTTGTCTGCCTTCCTTGTCCTTTCATTTGTACACGTCGACATTGTCATGGCAGTTTTCTTGCTTTCTCTTCTCTTGTGGATCTCATTCAGACACAATTTCTTTTTCTTTACAGCATCCTGATATTGTGCTGGGAGGGTTACCATTCAATTACCAAGCATCTTAACTGAATTCAAGATACAAGCACATCTGTGAAATAAAACATACGGTGCAGCTGTTGCAATGACTATGTCATGTAGAATATTACTCATTTAATTTTCCTTAACATTTATTTTGTGAATGCAAACACTTTTTTCTTCTTTGTTCTTTCTACCCACAATATTGCTGCTGTAGACTGTAAATTTCCCCAGTGTGGGACGAATAAAGGATGATCTTATCTTATCTTAAAGCAACTGGACTTTATTTTCCATCCAACCATTATTCAAGCTGCTTTATCTTCATGAGGGTCGCTTGCGTGCTGGATCCTATCCCAGCTGTCTTTGGGCAGCCTACACAAAGGGAGTGGGGCTGTTCAGCAGGCTGAGGGCCGTCGTAGGAAGACCGGGGCTTGTGACGGCCTGGGCGAGCCATTGAGGAGCGACGCGAGGGGTTCCCGGTGAAAAGGTGAAGCAGCATTGGGTAAGACGATCACTCCCTGATTGGAGAAAGAGGGATGGTTAGGAGCAGGTGGTGAACTCTGTGCTCATGTCTGTCTGTGTTTGTTTTTGTTTCAGCTCCAGCTGTACAGAGAGCGTTACCATCCAGCCTGTTTCCTATCATCATCATGCCTTGTATGCCTTGGCCTCCAATTTCGGTCACTGTTCGTCGGATTATTGAGCTTGGTTACTGTTTATTCTTGATGCTAAGTGTTATTTTCTTGACCTCTCAATCTTGTTCATAGTTGTTTTTGCTCTCTTAATTTCTTGTTTTGTAAGCATTATCTTTATTTAGTGATTTGATGTTCTTGTTTTTTTCGTTTAAATTGCACTGTTGTCATTTCATTTGTATTCCCTGTGTTACTATAACCTTGCCTTTTGCGAGCGCCTTTTGTTGAGTTCTCTTTTTTCCCTGGATTCTTATGACCAGCGATTTCTGTTTTGGACTTGGGTTTTGTGTTTTTGAACAATAAGCATTTTAATTCTTCATATTTTGTCTCTGTCTGAATTTCTGGCATCCAAAACATTTTTCGGTTTGTTGTTGAACTTGTCATCTGTGGCTTGAGGGATTGTGTCAAGAGTTTGATGGGTCCTTGATGTCATGATTCTGTTTGTGCCCAACAGGTGGCACTGTAGGGCTCCCCCTGCAGCTGCACACCTGTTGGCCGTTATGTATAAAAGGACTCCCGCCCGACCACTCATTGTCGGATCATTGTTGCTGTTTGTTTGCTACTGTCATGTCCCTGTCAGGTTGTTGTAATTTTTTGCTTCAGTCTTGGTTTTTGTTTGCTACTTTGGATTATTTTTGTTTTCATGACTTTGTTTGTTCTGGATTTAGTTTCTGTGTTTTAATACAGCTCATCAAGTTCACCCTGCTCCTCCCTCCTGCCTGCTTTTTGGGGTCCTCCACCACCACGCAACGTGACACTTGACTGGTCAGTACGTACTGTCACGTCCATCGATCCATTTTCCGATTCACTTTATCCGCACAAGGGTCGCGGGGAGTGTTGGAACCTATACCAGCCGTCTTCGGGCGGTAACCGGGGGACACCCTGAACCGGTCGCCAGCCAATCGCAGGGCACACAGAGACGAACAACCATCCGCGCTCACACGCACACCTAGGGACAATCTAGAGTGTTCAATCAGCCTTCCATGCATGTTTTTTGAATGTGGGAGCAAACCGGAGTACCCGGAGATAACTCAGGCTGGATGCAGAAGACAAGAAAGAGAGCAGAAGAAGAGTTGACGTGCTGACATGCCACTGAGTAACTTGAGCTTTTATACTGTGAGACATTGGGCCGATATGACAGAATGTCAAGAGTTTTTCTCGGACAAAGTTAAAGAAATGACTCGGCAGAATGAAAGTGACATACCAAAAGTACCACAGCATAAAGGCCCACAGCAATTTACAAGGTAACGGAAACATCTAAAATCAACAATTCACAACAGAAAGCCCATTATTGACAAGGTCCACGTGGAAAGCAAACCAGAAAAAGTTGTTGCTCAAGAACTTGGCTGTTCTCAGAGTTCAGTGTTCAAACACATTATAGCAAGGTTGAGTGGAAGGAAAAAATAGAAAAAGATGCACAATAAATATGGATTGCTGCAGCCTTGATTGGGATTGACAAGGAAAATCCATTCCATAAATTTGTGAATTTCAAAGGGAGTGGACTGTTCCTCCTTGAACGAAGGAGCAGATAGTTGTCCTGTTCTCCTACGGTCGCTGCACATCTCCTGTTGCACTGGCCTGTTGCTTGGTATCTCCTCCAAGCTTTTGATATTACCGTGCCGAGAGACACATTAAACCTTCTTGCCACAGCGCGCATTGATGCATCATCTTAGCTGAGCTTCACAACATGAGCAACTTCAGTGGTTTGCGAATACATCCTCATGCAATCTCAAGTGGTAAGGGCATTAGCATAATTGGAAAAAAAAATCTCAATCAGCTAGAAAGGATGTGGACAGGGAAATAGTCTGGAATTACTATCACCTGCAGAGCCATTCGTTTATTGGGGTTGTACCTCGAATTGCCTCACATGACCACCTGCTGTTTGCTCCATTTGCAAAAGAGCAGTGTTGCTTCGAACTGTTTGATAACAGGCTGATATCCCCAAAATGTGTTGGGCTTTGAAATACATAAGAGTGATTATGTTCATCCATGATCCAAGCCGCTTTGCCTCACGAGGGTTGTGAGTGTGCCATCTTCGGATAGTATGCGGGGTATACCCTGAACTGGTTGCCAGCCAGCTGCAGGGCAGACAAAGACAAACAACCATTCGCATTTCACAAATCGTACTTAAGAACAATATAGAGTGTGCAATTCACCTACCATTAATGTTTTGGAATGTGGGAGAAAACCCACGCAGGCATAGTTAGAACATGCAAACTCTACACAGATGACCCGGGATCGAACCCATGACATCTATACTGTGAGGAGGATGTGCTAATCAATCGATTACCGTCATATCTCGATATAATTTATTTTAAAATGGAACCATTTGTTTCTGTTCGAATCAGTGCATTCATCTTTTACATCAAAACTGATTTTCCGATTCAAATCATTTTTTGTTCCACCCCTAAAAATGATTTTAATTAATACAGTAATTTTTCATTTTCAAACTGCATAATGTTTCAATGTTTTGCATTCACTACAATTCGTTTTTTAGGAATAAAACCTCTGTGTCGTTTTTGCGCAACTGCATTTTAATGTTGCGGTGCTAAATATTTGGTGGGACTTGATGTAAAATGTAAAAACAAAAAAACACACAGTTGGACATCATGTATTCATCAAGGGGTGTTTAATCAGGTGAGTTTGCAAAGTATGACCTTATTGCAAATGTTGCATTGAGGTAACTGGCCATTTATTTTAAAGCATTTGTTAAGACACTTTCCTTTGCATACGGAATGGCACATGCATTTGTAATAAAATATAAAATATTCGGTCGAACAGATTTTCGATTGATATTGGTCATGTGTCTATCACTGTACATTCCGATATTGATTTAGCCCTACTTCTGACCCCAACTGTATGTTGAATATTACAGGTTCTTCTTCTGTGGATAGTCTGACCAAAATATTCACGTAAATAGGAAATAACTATGAACTGTCAACACGGATCACAATTAGATTGGTTCAGTGGTTATTTTGATCCAATCTACACTGGAGATGATGATGATGATCAACCTCATCACTAAAATGCATTCTTTTTTTTTTCCATCCCTGCTGGTTTAATCTTCAAGCAAATACCGTATTGGCCTGAATATAAGACGGTGTTTTTTGCATTGAAATAAGACTGAAAAAGTGGGGGTTGTCTTATATTCGGGGTCTAGACGTTATACCCATTCACGACGCTAGATGGCGCCAGATATCATTGAAGCGAATGCTGAACTTGACTCCCCAGGCCAAAGTGAGCCCCTGTCACGAAGAATAAAAATAAAAATAGCGGTAGCACGAAGAAGAAAAATATAAAATAGCGGTAAGAAAGAAAAGAGAAGAAAATAATCGAAGAGATAACAGAAAATGGAGAAATGTAGCGACAATCTGGAGTAAAGTGGGTCGAAGATCGGCCAGGTTAACCGGCAGCTGAGGAGAAGTTATGATGTAATTTACATTTCAAAAACCAGAAGCCATTCATTTACGAATGTGATTGCACTTTAGTTTACATATTTAAATGTTCAGATATTCGATTTTAATGAGGCAAAATAACATTCTTTTTCTCTCAAATATATTATTATAATCATTTGTTTCAGATGTACTGTAATTATTTTCTGTAGAAAAATTAACTTGGTGTTCAAAAAGTCTTTTTTCAAACTTGAGTCTTGAAAAAGAGGGGATCGTCTTATAATCAGGGCCGTCTTATATTCGGGCCAATATGGTACTGTACAGTATTAAACAAAAATCATTTCCTGTGGCAGTATTCACATCACCTTAAATTAGGCCTTTCTTCTCCAGTCTCCTGAGTTGAAGCCCCAAAAGTGTGAGGGTAAGAAAGGAATTTAGAGCTGAAGGCAAAGACAGCAGGAGGAGTGCATGTCAGGAACAGAATAAAGGAAGGAAAGACTTACAGGCAAGCACTGTGTCTGCCGGCCACATCTCAATGATGAGGTGTGAGGATTAGCTGTATCTGAAGCAACACCCCCGCTATGTTCTCCAAATATGTATTATCTCCCCTCACAACCTCCATCCTCATCCGTTTGGCATTGAAGGAATCGCTCATATGCCATGTTGTCAGGGCTGAGAGAAGGAGAAAGTCCATCACACTGTTGGCCTCACTTCATTATCTGGAGCAGGTGGCATACGGCCATGAGGACAAAATAGGTATGCTTTTTCGTAGCTGGTGATGATGTATGTGTCTGACTATGCAATACCGAGTCAAGTACACAAACAGTTTGTGATTTGATACATCATGTTGCAAACGTAGGGCGTGGGGCGGCACGGTGGTCAACTGGTTAGCACGTCAGCCTCATAGTGGAGAGGTACAAGGTTAAATTCTCCGGCCTTCCTCCTGTGGAGTTTGCAAGTTCTCCCTGTGCCTGCGTGGGTTTTCTCCAGGTACTCCGGTTTCCTCCCACATTCCAAAAACATGCATGGCAGGTTAATGCAACATTCTGAATTGGTGTGAGTGTGAGCGCGGATGGTTGTTTGTCTTTGTGTGCCCTGCGATTGGCTGGCAACCAGGTTGGGGTGTCCCCCGCCTACTGCTCAGAGACAGCCGGGATAAGCTCCAGCACGCCCCGCGACCCTCATTAGGATAAGTAGATCAGAAAATAGATGAATGGATGGATAAAAGGCCCTCAGATCAATTCAAAATGTCTCCCTTTTGTCCTTTAACACATACGTAATTCTTTCTTGTGGAAGAGTTGCTGACAGAGTTGCGGCCTATCCACTGGTCCAACGTTCGTCTGTGACACTTCTTCCGGGAAAGTGTTACGCATTTTTGACATAGAGCAAATCTAGGTGAAAAAGTATCTGTTTGGTTAGAAGATTAATTTTGTCTTTCAGGTTAGGGACCAAATAAAAACATCTCAGGGTCCGTTGGTACATTCATTCATTCATTCATTTTCCGAACGGGGATGCTGGAGCCTATCCCAGCTGTCTTCGGGCAGCAGGCGGGGGACACCCTGAATCGGTTGCCAGCCAATCGCAGGGCACACAGAGACGAACAACCATCCACACTCACATTCACACCTAGGGACAATTTAGAGTGCTCAAACAGCCTGCCATGCATGTTTTTGGAATGTGGGAGGAAACCGGAGAACCCGGAGAAAACCCACGCAGGCCCGGGGAGAACATGCAAACTCCACACAGGGAGGCCGGAGCTGGAATTGAACCTGGTACCTTAGCACCGTGAAGTCGACGTGCTAACCACTGGACCACCGGGCCGCCCTCCGTTGGTACAGATTCAAGAATAATCCTTTCCATCAATCATTCATGTTTTTTCTGACAGTGACATACACAGTACAACATATCACTCTTCTTGTTCGGTACAAAAAACGGGACAATAAAGGAAAAAAAAATATCAGGTGCCAAAAAATTTTTCTTTCATGAAATTGAAGTTGTAGCTCCTGGAATCTCATAAGCACCTCAAGATCAGGTCGACAGAGAACACCTACTTTGCCTAGCATGAACTGTTGGTTACACCAAATTGGACTGAAAATAGATGAATTATTCGGAACATACAGAAAGATCTTGACATTTTACCACACTCATCTTATTTTGAAGAGGTCGATTTCTTTGTACTTTTAAACACGTTTCTAATCAAATCTGAATATAATTATGAATGGAGTGTTCATTTCAACCCTGGCGATTCCATTTCTACCTATTCCGGTACATCTGCACTTGCAAAATAGTAAACCATCATGGATCTTCGCTGCACCGCCCAATAGGGCAATTGTAAATTCGGGCACCTTAAACCCCCACGGTCATACCATACGTCAGATATAATAAGAATAATCAAAGTCTAGGTCGTCCATTTCGCCATATAAACTTTATCAACAGCTTCCTAAATTGTATAAAAAAACGAGGAGTTGGAGTGGAACATTTTGGAATACATAAAGGAATTTGGCTAGTACTGTACATGAATTGTAATCATATTAATTTTCCCAATCGCGATATTGTTCATGGTATCCATCTAGCAATGGAGTCTTTCATTTCTGTCACGATGCAATTATACTTATTGCTTCTACAACCTGATTAAGGCCTGGCAAAATTTGTAGTTTTAAATAATCTAATTGCATGACATCATCAAATTGTAATGCCTCAGGTGATTGGTTTCATCCTGTCATCAATGTTTAGTTAGAAGATTTGTAGATTTGTAATTTGGTCATCCAAAATATCACCAAGCGAAGTAATTTCTACTCGATACAAGTCTAAGGATTCGTTTAACATTGATAGGAGCATGATGATATCGTCAGCAAATAGTGTGGTTTGGTGTTCCGTAGCGCTGACAGTTATCACCGCAAGATGAGGGTGAGAGCGCACTGCAATTGCCGGTGGCTCAATGGCCAATACAAACAACAACGGTGAGAGCGGACAGCCTTGTCTACAACCTCTTCGGGGGGCGAATTATCTAAGTGCCAATGTCCCGAATCAAATATCCCTTTCAGCTGTGACTTGACCATTCTGAATCACATATTCATTGTATTGAATCAGGAATTCTCATGAGTAAAAGATAGTATCTGAAAATGTTACTGTAAATTATAAATAATTGCCGATGAATCAATCATAACATCTCATAATTATCACTCGATATAATGTAAATATGTCACTTCGGGACTGTGATTTTTACATTTCCTGTTTGTCTAGTACAATTTTGCAACTAATCTACCAGTCACGGTAATTTGGGGCACTGCATTTTCAGTAATTAAAAATACGGTTGGGCGGCTCGGTGGGCGACTGGTTAACGCGTTGGCCTCACAGTGCAGAGGTGCAGGGTTCGATTCGGGCTCCGGCCTTGCTGTGTGGAGTTTGCCTGTTCTCCCTGTGCCTGCGCGGGTTTTCTCCGGATACTCCAGGTTTCCTCCCACATTCCAAAAACATGAGTGACAGGTTAATGGAACACTCTAAATTGTCCCTTGGTGTGAGTGTGAGTGTGAATGGTTGTTTGTCTATGTGTGCCCTGCGATTGGCTGGCAACCAGTTCAGGGGGTCCCCTGCCTGCTGCCCGAAGACAGCTGGTATAGGCTCCACCATGGCCCACGACCCTTGTTAGGAGAAGCGGATCAGAAAATGCATAGATGGATGAAAACTACTGTTGTCATGATAGTATTTTCATTCCATCAACTGATCATTATAGATGAGTTTCAATGTTTGCAAACATTGCCTCCAAGATGCGCGCATCTTAATGACGTCACTGTTGTTTGCAAAGACGAGCATTCTTAATTGTCTCCTCAGTCCAATTCTCACGTCGTCAAGCTTGTAACCATAACTTTCGCCGTTTTTTCTGAAAGGGGTGTTTACCAGCAGGAATTCTATACAAGACTAGATCTCTGTGTGTGTTCTTTCCATTCTGACAATCCACGGCCTGAGGGTATTACGACTCACAAGCGTGTGTTTTCTGCCTCCAAGATGCGCGCGCAGCCAGACTTAATGTATGCATACATCACATGAAACTGATCTATAGAAGCTAATACATTTTATGTATAAATGTTGTGTAGTATTCATTGTATATCAAATTGGCGACTGGATTTAGAAAAGTCAATTAAAAAAACATAGGCAGAGTAATGTGGAACGCAGTGTACACTGTCAAGTTTCAACAGTAGTGTGAGTGCTTGATGCTTGATTCTCACCACCACTCACACATTTATTGACACAATGTCAATTGTCATTGTTCCCTCTGTCCCATCAGTCAATCGGTTGCATAATACCGATGCCTAGTCACGTAAACAAAATACACGAGTCCAGATTTTCCTTGGAAATGACCCACAAAATCTGACAGCATCTTTTTTCAACTGTTTTTTGTCCATACATATTGTCTGGTTACCAATGGAAAATTGAAATTCTTTTTTAAAAACTTTTTGTAATTACAGTGTACAGAGTGCTTATACTCCACACATGAACACTACTGTAGTTTACAACGTAACATCGTGATGAGTGATAATAATAACAACAACAGCTGTTAACAACCCGTCTATCGGTGTGTGTTCAGGCTCACTGTGAGTTCCTGTGACATTACCGCACACAGTGTGCTTTGAAGACAGTCGATCAAAATGGATTTGGAGGCCAGTCATGCCACAGAGTGGTAGTTGTGTTTGGCCCAGGTTTTAATTTCGGCCGATATATTTTCATTGTGTCTCTTTCATACTGCGTTCGTGCGTGCGCAGAGATTTAGAAAGCATCAGAAATATGTATCAATGAGTGGTTGGGCGATCTGGGAAGGTTGATATTGAATCTGGTCGAGTGGTTTGAGTCCAGAGAGTTGCTGTTGCATCATTGTTATGAACATGTGGTGATTTCATGTACTGTATAGAGATACCCGATGATCAGCTGATTGTCTGCGCCGATATTTGGCATTTTGGCAACTATCGACATTGGTCTTTTTAAAAATGTTGACGGTGATAAGGGATCAATTGTGTTAACTTCAGGGAACTCTCCATTTTATGTTTAACTTTATATGAGATTCTGCTGACCCTCCCAACTCCAGACACCTTTGATTTTGTTTGATAAGAAAACAAAGATAAGTTAAACGTTTCAGTTATTTAGAAATTTTGAAAAACTAATGTTGAAGAATGACCTCCATGGGAGAGGTAAGCACTATTACAGCCAGAGATAATTCTTTCTTTGTATGTTTTCATTTTCAAGCTTTTCTTTTTTTTATATGAACTGAATCTGTGTTGGGATATCTTGTGTGGGCACATTTTGACCTGATTGGTTGGCAACCAGTCCAGAGTGTACCCTGCTTGTCACCCAAAGTGACTCCAAACAGTCCCTTGCAATGTGACTCGGCTGGGCAGTAGGGTGGCATCCTCGCACCCTCTATCGACAAGCTACCACTGTAAAACAAGAAACAACACCTTTGGTTATCAAACATCAGAGACCTCCTCAGCATCTTTATCATGATCCAATTAGCATACAATGGAAGAAAATTCTGAGATTTAGTTGCGACAACAGATGGATAGACGGCACTCGGAAAAAATGAAAAAGCTGCTGTCAGTTTCTTTAGGATGGATCTCATCTCATGAATATGACTGAAGAGATAAGTTGTCATTTGTAGCAGAGAATCACTATGAATCAATTAATGTACGTGTAAATTTGTGCCCCAACCATTTTACTTGTTTGCTGTAGATCGCTTTTGGAGTGCACATGAATTTTGATGGACACACTGAGAGATTGGAGGGATTGAGTTTGTGGCTGCCAAATTACTATTGCCTTTTGCTGTAGAGTGGTCCACACCTTGTGGTTTCCTGATTGACTCTCAGCGTTCACCAAAAGCCTCCACATAGAGAGAAAATACTGAGTGACTTCATATTCAATTGCACAAATCCCAGTTACAATGAAGTTGGGACATCCATCCACCCATCCATTTTCTAATCTGCTTATCCTCACAAGGAGCATCGACGCTGTCTTCGAGCAGTCCACCCTGAACTGGTGGCCAGCCAATCGCAGGGCACACAGAGACATACAAACCATCCGCACTCACACTCACACCTAGGGACAATTTAGACTTAGAGTGTTCTATTAACCTGCCATGCATGTTTTTTGGAATGTGGGAGGAAACCGGAGTACCCGGAGAAAACCCATCTTTATTTATTGGCAGATTCTGTTTATTTCAACTTGCTCAGTAGCAGGCCCCGAGTACCAGAGCCATTGAGGCCCAGATGTACCACACCAGACAAGACCCAAGGTGTAGGTTGTGCAAAGAGGCACCTGAGACGATCGAACTGCAGGGTGTAAGATGCTGGCCGGGGAAAGCCTACATGGAACGCCATAACCAGGTGGCTAGCATAGTCTACCGAAACATCTGTGCGGAGTATGGACTGGAAACCCCAAGGTCAAAATGGGAAACACCTCCAAAGGTGGTGGAAAATGACGGAGCGAAGATCCTGTGGGACTTCCAGATACAGACTGACAAGATGGTAATGGCGAACCAACCGGATGTCGTGATCATAGATAAATGGCAGAGGAAAGCCGTTGTAGTGGATGTAGCGGTCCCAAGTGATGGAAACATCAGAAAGAAGGAACACGAGAAACTCGAGAAATACCAAGGGCTCAGAGAGGAGCTGGAGAGAGCCTGGAAGTTAAAGGTGACAGTCGTGCCTGTGGTGGTCGGAGCACTCGGGGCAGTGACCCCCAAACTGGATGAGTGGTTGCAACAGATCCCGGGAACAACATCGGACATCTCAGTCCAGAAAAGCGCAGTGCTGGGAACAGCAAGGATACTGCGCAGAATTCCTCAAGCTTCCTGGCCTGTGGTAGAGGACCCGAGCTGAATGGGGAGGGGACGGACACCACCTGAGGGGTGAGACGAGGATTTTTTTTTTTTTAATATAAAGTAATCCCTCGCTATAACAAGGTTGCCAAATTTACCTTTGCAAATTTTTGGTTTATGGTTTCATTGTATCAGTGGTGGATGCTGGTCTGTCAAGGAGGGGAAGCTCAATTTCAGCCTACATCATAAAATGTGTCTGTTTATTTATACGTGAATTCTACTTTCCATTCCTTTTCAAAAAAACTAAAAAGGATGCCTTCACCATACGATCGGTGATTGGCTCATTTTGCTGTCAATCAAAAAGAGATTCAGCCTCAGACAGATCATCCAATCATCATGCAGAAAAGCTCAGCGTCCGGGCCAGCTGATACGTCTGATGAGCGGGACAAAACCAGCATTTATCCAATGACTCGTCTCGTTTCAATGCATTGGGACAACCTACACTGAACTCTCTAGACGCCCAGTGTCCGCGCGGTCGACGCTCAGCGTCCACACAGTTTAAAGCACAGTGAAGCTGCGGGAATGAATGAGCAGAGAGTCGCGTCATAACCAGTATTAAGAAGCTGATTCGGAACAAAAGTTGAGTGCGTTGTAGTGCATATTTAGTCAATGACATGTCCACACAATTGTACGTACACACATATATTTGATCACTTACTTTTTGACATTTTAGGGGAAGCTGGGCTCCCCTTGCAGTCTTAGAGCAATCGCCTCTGCACTTTATATATATTGTTCAGTATTGTATATCCATCCATCCATTTTCCGAACCGCTTAATCCTCACTAGGGTCGCGGGGGGAGCTGGAGCCTATCCCAGCCGTCATCGGGCAGTAGGCAAGGGACACCCTGAACCAGTTGCCAGCCAATCGACAAACAAACACACGCGCGCCCCCACACACACACACACACACACACACACACACACACACACACACACACACACACACACACACACACACACCCAGGGACAATTTAGTGTGTTCAACCAGCCAGCCATGCATGTTTTTGGAACGTGGGAGGAAACCGGAGCACCCGGAGAAAACCCACACAGGCCCGGGGAGAACATGCAAACTCCACACAGGGAGGCCGGAGCTGGAATTGAACCCGGTACCTCTGCACTGTGAAGTCGACGTACTAACCACTGGACTACCGGGCCGCAGTATTGTATATAATAACTGTAAAAAATAAAGCTGACTATCAAGTACCAAGTACAACTTTATTGTCAAATGTGCTGTATGTTTCACATACAGCACATTTGAAATTTCGTCCCTGTCACATTTTTTTGCTTTTTTAAAATAAATTCCTACTTCACGGATTTCACTTATCACGGGTTCTTTTTGGAACGTAACCCCCGCGGTAAACGAGGGATTACTGTGTATATATTTATCGCTCTCACTGAAATGCATTTCCAAACATTTTGCTTTTAAGGCTCTCTTCGTCAAAAAGGTTCCCGACCCCTGCTCTAACCCGATAACATGATAAGCTGTCCACTGTCGTAACCGCTGTCCCTGAAAGGTTTAATATACCACACTTGAAATTAAATGTCCTTTTATCTGCTCCTTGAAAGCAAAATAATATGAGAATGACACATACCTGGCCAAGGAGCAGTTGAATAGCTAGTTGTCCAATATTTGGTCCCTTAAAAAGGGAGAAGCATATTTAAAATGTGTTGTAATTCCTACATCTATCTATCTATCTATCTATCTATCTATCTATCGATCTATCTATCTATCTATCTATCTATCTATCTATCTATCTATCTATACACACACACACACACACACACACACATTCAGACAGATATAGTCGGATAGTCTTAACAATAGCGGAGGCAATAGGAAAAATAACAAAAATAAACCAGACAATCCACAGAATTATCATGAGTGATAATAATTGAAATACAGTGAAGTTCACTGTTAATGCTATAACTCATATTATAAAATACCAAATGTCTACACGTGACTATTTACTGTGGATGTGATTAGTACTTGAGTCATAAATTTAGCTGAGCGTAAACACTATGCTCTTTCACACTGAGTTGCTCCACCAACGACTCGTCATTCAAATCGACATATTTATATAATTAACCTTCAGCGGGTGCTTTTTTAGAAATGTCAGTAGAATAAAATCCAAACAAAGCAAATATGATGTTCGTAGGGTTGTGTAAACACGTCGAGAGCGCCAGGATCCTATTATGGCATTCTGAACGATGCAATATGGAAACTCCCATAAATTACCGATGCCGTCGTTCTCCAGATAAATTTCCACTCTCCAATCATTTAACGACAGCTACCAAAACACGGTCAGGTCCTTTCACGGTTGCATCAAACAAGACAAAAAATGCTCTCGTGCCTGCAGGCTGTTGCGCGTTGGTGCGTCTGTGTGGGTGTGCTTATGTCTGTGAGCTGATACTCAGTAACACCGTGTCAGAATTGCTTGTGCCGAACACGACATTGCGCCTCTCATTTGAAAGAACATTCTCTTATTTTTGACGGTATGCGTTAAAATGTATTTCTCAATTTTGGAGCTTGCGTTCATCCGCCAACTCGCAACTGCGGTGTTCAGTGCTTTAGGCAAGGAGATGAACGCAAATATGTCACCAGGCAACACTCACTCAAAAACTGCGTTCCCTTCGCCTCAGCTCCATCATTTTGCCTTCGTCTCTTTCAGTTCTATTTCTCCCTTCGCCCGTTGTGCTCTGGCATTCATTTGGCTGCATTACCGCTGAAGCCACGTGTTCTCTGTTTATCATCAAAAAGAGGAGGGAGACAGATAGGCAACGTCTCTTCTCTCTCTCTCTCTCTCTCTCTCTCTCTCTCTCTCTCTCTCTCTCTCTCTCTCTCTCCCCGAGTGCATCCGTTGCTCAGACAGACCCACACACCCCCAGTTACATACATTCTTTCAATCCTCAGCAGCCTGCGGAAGATACACTCGACAAGACTAAAATCACAGAATCTACCGATCAGAGAAAATCCTCGCAACACCACAGGTACCGTAAAGCGTTGTCTCTTCACCATACGAAATTAGCTTCAATTGATTTCCATTCATGAAGGTATACTATCTGAAATGATATATAAGGTGAACGTGGAGCTGTGGTTCTCTTGTATGTATATGATTGAGGACAACAGGAGGAGGGTGTAAAAATGAGGACGGGAATTATCTTTTTTTTTTTTTTTTTTTTTTCAAATCAGGACGTGTGAAAATTGCTGCTGCTTTTTGTAACCCGGACTCCTGCCACAGCACCAGATAAACACCTCTCAATGCCAGATTGCGTTGGCATGAATAGGGTGTTGACAGTGAATTTATTGAACTAGGGAGCACCCTAGTGCACCATTTAGAGCCCACAGCTGGCCATTATACATAAAAAAACGCTTATAATGTGAAACAATCTGTAGTAAGAAATGTAAGACAGTTCAAATTGCTAGCTTATGTAAAGCTCTTTCCACTGAAATGTCACACTGATTCTATTGGCATATAATTTACATGATTAAAAATGGGTTGAGTCATACGGAGAGAAGAATGAATGTATGTTGGATATTTTCATATTTGCATAATCGGCCCGCTGCTTGTACAGTTTCAGTTTTTGTAGTTCATTTCACCAAAAAGCTTGTATAATATTCGGAAAGGCATGGAAGATGTGAGAGAGCCATGTTTTTTTTCCACGCACATCCAGAACCTTTTTCTATTTTGCAGCTCACCAGAAAATCATTTTCAATTCTATGCTGGCTGCACTTCTGTTACGTGAAATTGTCACTGAAGTTGAGGCCGTCATCTCATTACAGATCCTTTTTTTTTTTTTTTTGAGCTTGAAGTTTATATATAGATTCATAAAGACTAATACCCTTCTGTTTCTGCTCCAACACAAAGCTTCATGGAGCCAGTGAGTGATTACAGTCCACCACTGTTCTCCATCCACCATGTACAGAGACTAGACTAGTGACTCTTGTGTTTACCATAGCATTTAACAACCATTTTAAACAGAATGTGGAAAAGTTGGCATGTTACAACAGACAACAGTACTATGCAAAAAAAAAAAAAAAACTTGATACCGCCAGTGATTGTTGGTGACCATATGACAATACATAACCAGAATAATCACTTAGTAGAGAATGCACGATGCACGATGGACCTGTTTGTTTTTCCATTTCTTCACTACAGTATGTAGAGTTATCAGACTGTTTGCCTGGCTCTTCGGATGATCAACAGACAGGCCTCACCACAGTTCCATTGGGGAAAAAAAACATTTTATTCCTATTCAAGATTGTAGTTATTTTTTTATAAATTGTAAACTTCAATAGAAAATCCATGCATAGCAAAAATTGTAATTGTGGTTTAAGATCTTGGACCAGGCGATTGGTTAGCACGTCCGCGTCACAGTGCAAAGGTGCAGCATAGTTAAGCAGAAGGAGAAGAGGCAGAGAAGGTCTCCTACTGAGATGCAGGAATCTGTTCCTAAAAGTGCAGAGAAAATAACATGCCTGTGTTGCTACTCTGCGTGTGTTAATGTAATTATAAACCGTCTTTGACGGTTTATAATTACCGTAAATCTCTGCTAATTTCCGTAAGCCCATCTGTGACTTTCTGTATGTTATGATGGCATTAAGATGGTTCGGTTGTCCATTTTGTCTGTTTACATACACAATGCTTAATTCCTTTTGTCGTATGTTCTGTTAGGATGCATTGCTCCCCTGTGTATGTTATAAAGTAATGGGTGTTTGAAGTTGTTTGTAACGACCGACACACTTATGCTAATTTCTGTTAGCCTGTCTCAGGTGTTTTGCGTTATTATGTCACCATTAAGCGAAAGATGAAATGATATTGTGGCTGGTTCAACATTTTGGTGTTTCAACGTAGAATATTGAATTCTGTTTTAATTGTCAGTTTTACAGTAAACTTCAACAGGAAGCAAATAAGCATGCGTTGCCTTGGTTATGGACAATTAGGCAAGCGAGAGAGTTTTCTTTTTATTTCGTGAAAGTGATGTTATGTCTGGAATCTATCAACCATGATAGGTTTCACTGTATCGTATGTTTTTGGAATGTGAGAGGAGGCAGGATAATCTACTGTATAAATTCTTATTTCTGTAACCAATTTACTTCCCTCCTATTATGTTGACATCATGTGATACCACATAGTCTTTGACTATTTCATCAAATATTTTTTTTCAATTTTTGGTGGTGTTTTATTAAAATCCTTCCTCACTAATTAGTCACTGAAAAGTAATTGCCAGGGAGGATTTTTTTTTCTGAGTTGATTATAATCGAATTGCGTTGGAAAGCAAGCACACCCACATACCGTGGAGCCACTTAGCCCCTTGCACTTACACATTTTTCTAGTCAGTCAACAGTTTGGGTTGCGGGAAGGAAAAGTTTCTTTGCTTACTCAGTATTGATGGGAGGGACAGTGTAACACACGTATCCATACGTGTTAGCATTACTTACATATTATTGGTGGTTTTGACGCTTTGTTCAGAGTTAGTTTTGTTTAGAAACAACTCATGCTGCTACTTGAAGCCCACTTTCAGCTCCCACCTTCACCCCTCCTCCACTGCATGGCATTTGGAACAGCTGAACAATGGAGGTTGGCAGCGAGTGAGCTGCTTGGAAAAGTAGTGATATTAACGTGTTTAGCATGGTGATAAAGTCCCTCTGTGTTAGATGCCACTTAACACGACCTCCACTCACCTCTAACTAGTTTTACGACATGATGTGTTTTCTGATACGATGATTACATGACACTCATTGGACCAACTTGAGTCCAATATATCTTGCCTCTCCCGTTGCCCGGGATCTGGATTGCTGTTCCCAAACAAGGCTGGTTGCATGGGTCTGCAGAAGTTCATGCATACAGATGATCATGGAAGGCACTCTATCTAACTACATTATTACAGGGATATTTCACATATACAGTGAAACTCCTCTACAACGAAACCTACATGGGCGAAAATACCCCTTAGTGTGAAAAAAATCTTTATGCATTAACACCATTCCCACTTTCCTGCCCCCCATACAACGAAAAAAAACCCTGTTGCGTTATATGAAATCTTTTTCTCTGCTCTTGCCTCGCGACGAGATTCACTGCAACAAAGTCTAATCCAACAGCGACCTCTATTGCTTCGTTCGGAAATGGCAACAGCAACCACCACACTGGTTTACACATGCGCAGTAGACCAGGAAGTATTTGTTATTGTTAGTTTCAGACGCAGCAAGAACGTTGCATTGCTAAAATGGCTACAAAACGGACCTTTGGATTTCAAGCAGTTAAGACAAGAAGAGCTCTGACGTTGGAAGAGAGGGTAAAAGTGATCAAAATGAAAGACGGAGGAAGCAAAATAAAAGACATTGTCCAAGAAATTGATGTAAGAGAAAGTGATTGCTGATCGTAAATTTCGCAATTTCTTCCCCTTTTTTTCCTTCTACACTGACTATATGAAGTGTCAAATAAGTGTATGCTCATACTTCTGCACTATTGGAATAAAAATAAAGAGTACACATACGTTTTTGTGTGTGTGTGTGTGTGTGTGTGTGTGTGTATGTGTGTGTGTGTGTTTACATCTGAGATCGAATTTGCTACAGTGAATAACCCCCTGTTGTGAAAAATTTCTTGCTGCAAACATGATTTCGATGTAGAGGAGTTTCACTGTGTATGTCATTTGCAGCAGTCAAAGGTTAATATTTTGTCTGTAACTTCATTATTTTTCATGTACATTTAATAACTGAAAACATGATTGTAAAAAGAATACAGCTGCCGCCATGTTCATTAAACACGTTACTTGGTAACCGACACGTGCAAAAGTTGGACGGGACTACACAACAATATGAATACACGCACTTGTAGCTTCACCGAAGCATCTAGACCAGGCATGTCGAGCTTCGGGCCTGGAGGGCCGCTGTCCTGCCAGCTCTCCCGGCTGCAACAGACCTGATTCATGATCAGCTCATCAGCCAGCTCGGAAGCAGCATGAGAACGATCCTGATTATTTGAATTGTGTGTTGTTGAGATGGAAAACAGACAGGACAAGGGCCCTTGAGGACCGAATTTGGACACCCCTAATCTAGAGCGTTAATCCTCAAAGAATGAAGTCATATAGTTTCCAGCCAACATGAGGGAATAAGTCTCCTGAGTGAAATTCCATTCTAATGGACGGATGGCCTTTTGCTGGATTACAATACACTTTGGAGAACGAGTAGGCCAGGAAGTGCGACAGACAGCGCCATGTCAGCCATGTCGTTTGTTCGCTACCCACACGTGAACAATGTTGTAATTAATAAGTGGTCCTACCTTACCTGCATGAAGATCAGAGTGCTGTTTTGTTCCGCTGTCTCAGTGTCTTAAATTACGAGCGCGGACTCCGCTTGCATTATGGACATAACAGCCACAATGCCGCCCATGCAGCAGATCCTCCCTCGGGCAGTTAAACTCAATCTCCCAATTTCTGCTCAAAAATAAATTCTAGAAATACTTGGCACGGCATTTGCTTTTAATGTCAACTGCATGGCATTGTCCTCTCTCAAGCTGCATCCAAGTCCTCTTTGCTGAAATATTCACTGCACATGCGTGCATGCCTGCCTGTTCTTGCGCACACAGAAGCTAGACAAAACTTACGCAAGTACACTTTTTGTAAAAATTGTGGAATAACATGTGAGCATGCACCTTTTTTGCTGTTTCTGGTCGACCGCCTGCAAATTTTTGCTGAGCATAATGGCATCGTTATTCTTTGTGTCCTTTTTGTTGTCCAATGTGTGTCTGCTGTTTTACAGGATATGACACACACGTTATTTCTCGTTGGACTCAATATGGACGCACCCGTGTGTTGAAAATGTTGCCATAAAAGTGAAATTTATCAATATCGAGGTTTATTTGATCAACTCTTAAGGTGATTAATAACTACAAATCAAGCCACGCATAAAATGAACGAAGCCTTCCTTTTGTCTTAATAAAACATGACTCACACTTCACAACACAGTGCCATATGTTTTTTTTTTTTCGAGCAGTTTGCATTATTGTATTATTTTCCCCATTGTGTCAATTTATCAGCACAGTAATAGTTGCCCATCCTGCATTCATTCTGCTGGGAAGTAAATAATGAAAAAATGCTGATAAATCACTTCACAATTCCTCATGGTTACACAGGAATCATGCAGAGGGCAAAACGAGGACAAAAAAAAAATACAACAATCTATTTTTGAACAGTTCTAAAGCTACAACAGACACTGGAACAGATCATTGAAATAAGACTGGGAGGAAAGCCAGAACCAAATACAAAATTCCTGCTTGGTAGCAACCTACACAAGTCATGATTGTAGCCAGGACATTTTTTTTTCTCCGAGATCCAGAGAGGCCCTCTGGAGGGTCCTAAGGGGGCAGCCATGTGTTTAAATATTGACTTCTTTCCTCATTTATCCCAAGACAACTATATAGCTATGGCAATAGTTTCATTTTCTTCTCTCGTGCATTTAATGCCACAGTGTATACTTGCACTTGTCAGCCGTTGGGACTGGTATAGATAAAAACAAATAAATAAGACTATCCATTACATAATCTGGATTTGTTCGTGATTTTATCCGAACTTTTTTTTTTCTTTTCAAGCATCAAGCGAGATTCTTCTAGTATGGGGGCGGGGGTGCTCTTAAACTTTACATGAATACTTTTATATAGTAAAAGCATAGATAATGGTGGCATGTTCTCCTAACTTGGGGGTCGGCAACACGCGGCTCTCGAGCCGCATGCGGCTCTTTAGTGTCCCCCAGTGGCTCCCTAGAGCTTTTTCAAAAATGTTTGAAAATGGAAAAAGATGGGAGGGAAATATATATTTTTTGTTTTAATATGGTTTCTGTCAGAGGACAAACATGACACAAACATTATTAACGTTTTCCGATGCTGTAAAAATGTGTTGAATAAATATTAAATGTCAACATTTCTTCAACAAATATTTGCGTGATAGCCTGCGACACACCTTTCTATTAGCAGGGCTGGATGTCAGTCAGGCCTGCTCTAGGCCTTGTCTGGTCAGAATCAGTTGATGGGCTCGTAAACAATGTCCATCGCACCAGCCAGCACACACCAGACAGCATTCATCATGGAGTGACCACAAGTCGTGTGAGAACTTTTATATAGTTGCATTTCGATGAATCATTGTGTTCCATAATAAATCATTCTGAGACTATGATCGATTCCCATTGTATTTGGAATAAAAAATTTATCAATGGTATTAGAGATGTTTTGATTTTGTGATTTAAATTGTAAAAACAGGAACTATATTCAACTACTGGAATAATCACATTAAAGCTATGAAACACACTTAAAGAAAACAACTGCAATTACATTATGTGGTAAAATGCTCCCTCATTTTTTTCAACATTACATTACATAATGTCACATTTTTTAAAAATTAATACCTTAAACCGAGGGCAACTTTGCCGAAAACGCCTGTGGAAAGGTGCACCCAAAGTCAATTTTTAGCTATTCTTGAACCATTTGGAGTATCAGCATAGTTTTGGTCACTTTTTGAAATACATGTATTCAAAATGTCACATTATGAATATTTCTCCCATACAGTAAGAATTTGTGTAAGCGCTCCTGTCTCGGAACTATGGATGTTTGAAAACAGAAGAAAAAGGCATTCGCGACTTATGTTCGTCTAATTTTCTTTTCACAATATCTGCCTTGAAAATGGATTTAGAATGTTGATTAGGACTTGAAAACACTACAGGATCAAAGAAAGTCTCCCCAAGCTTCGGTTCAAATTTGACAATTGTAACATGTAGGGTACCATTCAAATCTCCAGAAACTCAGCTTTTAAAAGATGTATAACATGTTCACACATGACGACGTGCATCAGCGATTTGTTTTGACAGATGATGGATGTCCCTGAAAAGGGATGTCCTAACTTTAAGGGTTTAATAACTATCGCACCAGTGTAAAGACATGTTAACAACTGTAAATCATAAGGGTAGCACGGTCGGAATAAAGGAATAAAGAAACAATGTGAATATCTTGTCAGGAAGGACAAGTACATTTAATCACAAGAAAATATAAAATAACACTATGAATTAGAAACTTAACTAGTACTTCCAACAACAAACTGCATGGAAAAGAACAGAGAATGACATGAGCCTAAAGAGAATTGCACTTGGTAGGCGAGTTGTGATCAAAACAAATAATCCGACATTGGGTTTTCGGCATGGCAGAACTTCATTAATCCACTGACCCCAACGTGTCAGGTGTGCCGCTGGAGGGGACATCCTCCCCTCCAGCTGGAGCTGAAAACAAACACCAACCGATCAAAACCATGACATGCGTGGGCTTTTCCTGGGCAATTCGGTTTGCTCCCACATTCCCAAAACATGCATGGCAAGATAATGGAACCCTCCAAATCAGGGGTCCCCAAACATATTTCTGTGAGGGCCAAATAACTTTTCCCTTCTCTGACAGGGGCCAGGGTCAGTTTGCAACAAAGAGTGTGACGATCTCGCAGAGGTATTTAAACATAAATATTTATGTTTCCAAAAAGCCACACATAAAATATTAACCCTTTCTGGGATCATGACAGGAAAAAAAAAATCAAGAAATAAACATATCAATTGAATCAATTTTTGGCTTACCCAATCTTTTCGCCATTATTCCATTTTATTTGACAGGCGTATGTCCAGGATTTTTATTTTTTTTTTGATGGAAGGGTTTGAGATAGGGCACAGACTGTAGAAGGGCGTAATGGAATAGAATGTTTCGTCCTATGTATGTACAAGTCTCGATGACGTGGCCAGACTGAACAAAAAAAGATAATGCAGCTCTGGAATTTTTCAGGGGGCCGGGAAAAATGCGAAGGCAGGCGTCGTACCTGGCCCGCGGGCCGTAGTTTGGGGATCGCTGCTCTAACTCGTCCCTAAGTGTGATTGTGAGCGTGAACGGTTGTTTGTCTATGTGTACCCTGCGATTGGTTGGCAACCAGTTCAGGATGTACCCTGCCTACTGAGTGATCACAGCTGGGATAGGCTCCAGCACGCGCACGACCCTTGTGAGGATAAGCGGATTAGAAAATGGATGGATGGATGGACGTAAATCATAAAATCAATGAAGCACCTTTGATAACAAGTGATTACATCAGTAGCCTAGCCATGAATCATTTCTCTTCATTATCCTTCAAGTCCACTGGAGCAAATTTGACATTGTTTTACATTTCTCAGTGCAAAATGACATGACCTGGTTGTGACATTAAAAAAAATTGTGTATTGTGTAATATATATATATATATAT
>NW_017805535.1:475708-486482 GCF_001891065.2 Hippocampus comes | reverse complement strand
ACTGTACGTATTTTACTGTTGTGATTTTTTTTTGGATACACCTGTATTGCAGTTTTTGTTATATAAAGTTTTTGGACAGTATATTTTTGTATTTTATTAATTGTGTTGTTACAGGAGCATGTTTGTCAACATACTTGCAGGTTCATTAAGGACATGTACCATGCTCATTTCCCAAATGAGGAATTTCTGTTATCAGGACAAATTGGAGAGCGCAAACACAAGTCCGCACTAGAGAATATTTACTGTGTGTGTGTGTATATATATATATATATATATATTTCTTTATTTATTTTGTTATCTATTAACAGAATGTTGCTCACTTTATCTGAAATGCCATCTTGGGTTCCGACTCTCTGGTTTTATTGTTTAATATGACTGAAAAAAACCTGTCCAAAATAACCCCACTTATTATCCTCCGTTTTGTTGTCGGTGTTTTTTGCAAAACAACGTTGCTGTTTGTAATAATATTACAGCAGTAGATCTCGGTCTTCCTTTTTGTGGCATCATGGCCTTCCCCCGGTCATGAAATCTTACCTGATAATGACTAATGTCTATTTCATCCAATGATGTGATGTGATATGAAGTGTCAAGAGTGACAGCACAGTCAGACCATGAGGAAGAAACCCAGCGGGCATGTCCGGAGAAAAGCCAGTCAACCATGTCACGAGCTTGTATTGGTATTGCTCCCCCCTCCGTGGAAAACAAACCAAGTACCAAATAAGGCTTACTCAGGAATCCATTCAGCCTATTTGTGCGCTTCACTGAGCATTGATAACTTGACATCTGGTTGTCTGTTCAGTTCAGGAAGGAGTCTCATATTCACTACCTTCCCCCTTCGTTTTTTTTTTTTTTTTTTTTTTTTTACTGGTAACTACCTACTGTGACCGTCTGCCCTGCTGGCACATGCCTCACATTCCTGTCAGTGGACCAGAGACACAGCCACTCGAGCTTTCAAGCATTCTCGCTGACCATGGTAACATGAACAAATGAATCAGGTTCCTTAAATACTTGATTTTCTCCACTTTCCACATTTCTCTATAAAGTCCATTTACAGTTCAGAATTGCGTATAGTATTCGATCTTTGCCCAAACTACGTCTGCCTTCACTATACTGGATGGCAGTGATGCTCCTTTCAGTTTTTTGAGTGATGGGGGTTTGATGAAGACAAGCGGCTTGTTGCTCCTTGGCAACTAGAACAAGCTGACTGATGAAAATGATAACTTAACAGCGCCATACAGTATATCTCATATTGCTTACAGACCGGATGGGCTACCGTAGCCCACCCCCATTGCTTTACTCTGCGACGAGTCACAAACTGTGGACTGATATCTTGGAAGTTTCTCACCTCTCGGTACGTCAGATAAAGATGTCAACAGATCTAAATACTGACCAGTTAGGTGGTGTGCAAGTGAATCAGTAGGTGTAAACAGAACCAAAATGCTCAATCATGAATCACATTTAAAAGGACTGTGATACTTGACAGTTCATGGTATCTTTGCAACATGGTGAAGTCCAGGGAATGGTCAAAGCAGTCACCAGAGGAGGACATTTCTCTTCCCGAGCAAGGATAGGAAGACAGTTTCTGGGTTTTTTGTTTTTTTGTTTTTGTTTTCTTCTGTTTCTGAACACACACTGGCACTGTGAGGATACCTGTTCCATAGGACCTCCCCTGCCAAACACCACACTGTAAAAAAAAATGACGTGTTGTCAAAAAAATATACACTTCAATGGATATTTTTATGTATATTTCGATTCAGCTTGTTTTGACTATGTGCTAAAATATCTCTCTATCTAAGAAGGAAACATTTACAAACATAAAATTGTTCTTTCTTTCACGTGAAGCAAAATACCATTTTTTTTAGAGCACGAGGAGGTTTGTGTCTCCTGTGATGATATGTTCAAATTCCACTGAGGGTCGGAATTTAGTGCCCACGACATAATGCTTCCTAGCCTTATGAACGTACAGTACTGTAAAACATATGTACCTACTGTATAGTGCTTACATGAGTAGGAGACAGCATGGACTATTTGTCGGGCTTGTAGGATTCATCGGCGGAGGACTTCAGGAAGGAAATTCTGTCTCTGAAGTAGAAATTCTGACATTCTTGCGTACCTAATGCAGCAGGAGTTGGAGCCTCAATTTCCTCTGTTTTACTGGAGATTTTTGCCATTTGTGTGGAAAAAATTGAGGGACCCTATTACGGTCCTCGCACATTTGAGACCCACTGGGCAAAACACTTGATAATTTCATCTTAGTTTTCCATTTCTTTGAGTATATTCCACTTTCAGTCGTATCCATGCACCAATTGTTCCACATTTGACATTCATTTTGCTAGGATTTGTAACCCTCATGGATGTCTGTGAAAACTATTTATTTGGTTGACAAGTGCTTTGTGAGGACTCCTCCTCACCACATATCTGCACAACATCAGGTTGTGTGCAGTGACAGTGACGAAAGGGAGGGTGCAAGTGTGTCAGTCAACATTAACACTTGTGCTCTGCTTCACTATAAAACATTTTCCCAGGGTCCTTTTCTGAGTTCCTTTTTCTTTCCATCCACATGCTGTGCTAGTGAAATGGATGACAAAGATGTCACAATAAAATGTCTTCAGACAGACCTGCAAAATCGACAAATGGCATTAGTGGTCACTGCCATGCGCAAGTCAACCCACTTCTTGTCCTCACCGTCTTATCATAAAGTGTCATCATTAAAAAAAAAGTGTATCTTGGATACACTTTGTTTATTTTATTTGTAACATTGAATGACGGCAGTAATGTAACCCTGTTGTTCACAGTGAAAATACAAATTTCTGAGGAAGTGTTATTACATTCATTGTCTTGGAACGCAATCAAACAGCCATATCTGTAAAGCCATTGCTATTTTGAATGTGAATTACTCATACATGTCCTCCATTTGTTAATGCTGAAATGGAAACCGTATTCTCCTAAATGCTATAGTTGTACGAGGGAGCAGCCAGACCTATGCTTTTTCATTTGAAAATGGTCCTTAAATGGGTCTAATCTCAGGGAAAGGAACACCACTCTCTTCGAAGTGTGATAGTGTAATCTCCAAATAGACTTAGAAGTTTTAAATCAAAAAATAAAAGGTAACTTTAAGGTAGATTTCTTAAGTTATAGGCTAGGCAAGTCAACTTTATTTATAGAAACAGGGGTGACCATGGACTTGTTTGTGTTGTTCTCACATGAGCAGCAGAGGTTGTTTCGTGCTCATTTTCTTCCCGACTCACCGATCTCATGGATGAATTTCAGACTTGCGGTACATCTGGGCAAGGTTTAGCGTTAATATGTGTAGATATGTCCATCCATCTATTACCGTGAGTGTGCTATAGCCTATTCCAGCTGTCATCAAGCAGTCAGCGGGATAAACAACTATTCAGTCATTTAAACATACTGTATTTTGCACACTATAAGGCGCATCTAAAGGCATTAAATTTGCTCAAAAGCCGATCATGCGCCTTATAAGCCGATGCGCCTTATATATGGGTCAATATTTAGATTTCTTGGGCGTAGTATGTTACATGTTCCGTGAAGTGCTTTGTTAACCTGTGCAGCGGTTAAGGCTCTACATAATTAAAGCTGTATTGTACTGTATTCTCTTTAGCGTAGCACCATCTAGTGGATGCATAACGCAACCACAGCCACTACTGTAGCTTCTATTCTATGCACCTTATAATGCGGTGTGCCGTATATATGAAAACAGTTTTAAAACAGCCCATTCATTGAAGGTGCGCCTTATACTCCGAAGCACCTTTTAGTGTGGAAAATACGGTCACTGAAAATGTCTTTTTTTTCAGTTTTCACTCAATCTTTTCAGTTTTCACTACAACAACATATGCAAGGGCTACACAATGGCATCTTATTGAAACGAGACAAACAACTGTTTTATAAAAAAAAAAAAATTAAAATCATATTCATCACACTTGAGTTGCATGGCCCATTCAAAAAAGAAACCATACACCTCTGACTTGCAGTATAGCACCCTGTGATCTGCGAGCTTAACACATTTCTCTACCAGGGCAGTGGTCCAGTGCCCAATCTTTTTTTGCACCATGGACCACAGAGGCATATTTTGACGGACCGTCCAAGCAACACGAATATTATAGCCTTGCTGGCAGCTCTCCTACGATGCCTTGGTCACTATCTATTACGCTGAATGTAGATTTGAATTGAGGCTGCATAGCCTGACCACAGTCAAACAGAGCTCCATTATTCTAATGTGCAAATGTGTGATGAGAGACTTGAACTGGAACGCATTATTCAATTTGCAGTGCTCAAGCACACCCGTGCACCGCTCATGTGCACCCCGGCATAGGTTCATACGCAAGCCAACTCAGTGTGCTTCACACAACCAAAGGAACAACACCGAGAGGCTTTTTCAAACTAAACAGCTAACCATTCATCCATTTTCGAATTAAGACTATTCACAAAATTCGTTTGAAGACGCATCTTTGTTTTTGGGCTTTCGATCCAAGACTGACACTGTTCTATTGTTTTCTGGTGTCTACTGTATACTGTATGTGTTAACATCATCAATTCATGTTTATATTTACTGTTTTCACAGTCTTTATAGGTGTATTGTTATTTTATGGAATATCTTAA
This sequence comes from Hippocampus comes, assembly GCF_001891065.2. Taxonomy (NCBI): domain Eukaryota; kingdom Metazoa; phylum Chordata; class Actinopteri; order Syngnathiformes; family Syngnathidae; genus Hippocampus; species Hippocampus comes. Next base: position 481,862 of record NW_017805535.1, on the reverse strand, counting down.
GAGCTTTGTAACAGCTGCCACTGTTGTGTAATGCACTATATCCACTCGTATTGTTATTTGCAAAATCAAATCATGCAACAGCAGATCACATTTTAAATCGGCCCTGAAAGAGTGCAGCACGTGCTTGTATTGTTCAGTTGATGACGCCGGGCGCCTGTTGTTTTGGAAAAGCAACAGAGGTCGTGTGTTGTGCTGCTGGGCATGTCTCTCTCTCTCTCTCTCTCTCTCTCTCTCTCTCTCTCTCTCTCTCTCTCTCTCTCTCTCTCTCTCTCTCTCTCTCTCTCTCTCTCTATCTATCCAGCCTGCGTGGGTTTTCTCCGAGTACTCCGGTTTCCTCCCACATTCGAAAAACATACATAGTAGATTGATTGATCACTGTAACTTGTCGCTAGGTTTAACTGTGAGTGTGAATGGTTGTTCATCCATGTGTGCCCTGCGACTGGCTGGATGCCACCTCCTGCCTCAAGACAACTGGGAGAGGCTCTGGCATGCCTGGATGGATGGAGATGGAGATGGAGATTTTATATATATATATATATATATATATATATATTTATATTTATACAGAAAGAGAGAGAGAGCGAGGGATGAAAGAAGGTATGTTCCCTGAACAATGGAAGTCCTGATTTTTTTTTTCTTGACTCCACCAGCTGTTCACAAAAAGTGGTCAGCTGTTTTTCTGCTCAGTACATTTGCATGAATTAGTTTTTGGGGGAGTGGAGTGTGGGGAGGGCGTCATTGCGACAAAAATGAGCTGTCACTGATTTACGTCACAAAACTGGTCGAGCTTTTTCATTCTCTCCTTGCTCCTGGCTTGTAATTCGATGCAGAGTGTTACTATGACAACCCAGCATGATACCATTAGATCAGGCACAACTCTTCACTGCTTTTGGTTTTATTTTCTTATGATCACAATTTAAAAAAAAAACAAACAAACAATACAGTTTCATATCTTCTCTCTTCTGCATTCTCATGTGCAGTTGGTCTGTACACGTTATGTAACATATCAGGTGTGTCAGGAAAGTTCACAAGGGACATTTTTCAAGTCCAAATTACAAGTTTTCCCCTTCCAAGCAAGTCCACTTGGACTCTCCAAGCCTTCTCTGACACACCTTAATGATCTCCTAGAATGATTCTTCTGGGATCTTTCGCAGCTCTGTAATGACCATCTTGATGTTGTCCACATCTTCAATAAGAATAACCCGTTTGAACTTGTGAAAGAAGAAAATAAAACACACACACCTGTGTGAGGTTGCTCAAGCATGACATGCTTTCCTTGGCCAGGAACTGTCAGATGCTCAGGGTGTCCTAAGCAGGCGCATTGTCATGGTGAAGCAACAATGGGTTATTATGCCACAAATGTCACCTCTTTTCACAAATAAGCAAACACTGCCTGATCTTTGTGGACATGCTGGTTGATCGTCTGGCCCAGACTGAGTGCGAAAACTAATAGTTTGTAATATTGGTATGAAAAATATCTTTGTGACAATAGTCTTAAGATTTTCTGACAGACTTTGTACTTTTGTTCATGTGTATGGCGCTGGGTTAAAGCACTGCAAGCAGAGATGATACCTTAGAACTGCAATATTGCTCTTACCTCCTAAGTTCTCAGTTGTCTTCGTTTCATTCAGTATGTCCTTGCCAAATTAAATATTCCAGTTGTATCACAGTAACCTTTTCACACTTTCACTTGTCGCTGCCTGCTCCTCCTCCTCCTCCTCCTCCTCCTTCTCAGGTTAACATAGGGTCATGAATTCTTATTGCATGTTGTCCAGAAATTCCACTCTAATCTAAACTAGCCATGTTAACCTTCAAAGAGGCCAACCAGTTTAAGGTTCTTTGACATTGCACCTGCACATTGATATCAACATTCATTCCCTAAAATATATAGTTGGCTCATACTGAGAGCTACATACTTGATAAGCCCATCAAAATAGGACAAACAGCTGAAAGTAACACGCAGTGCAGTTCAACACCACCGTAAACCGCAACCAAAATGATAAATGCAGTTTTTTTTCTTTTTAATCGAAAAGCAGTTTAAAACCAAGAAAGAATCCATAACTATACATTTTGGGACATGGTAATATACAGTATGAAATCTATTTTAAAAGATTGTCACATTTCATGTTTCAGGCCTTTAGGTTTGTCCAGACAGACATACTCTCCATTCACAATAAAATCATGTTGCATTATACACAGTATACGTGTACTGTATATCTTTGACAGCTGCTGATCTATACTGAAAAAAATGGTATGTTGAATTTATTCAATTTTATTTAGTCAAGTGGCTGCACACAATAAAATAATCCGGATTTAGATGCATTTTGTAAGGGGATGTATGGACTACTTAAAAAATCTATCTGAATCAAGATGATTTTATTTTGTTTTTGAATAACTTTAGGTATTTGGTGGCGGTACGATGGGCGACTGGTTCGCGCATCAGCCTCGAAGTGCAGAGGTCCAGTGTTTGATTCTGGCTCTGACCTTGCTGTGTGGAGTTTGTATATCTCCTCAGGCCTGCGTGGGTTTTCTCCGGGGACTCACAATCCAAAAACATGCATGGCAGGTTAATGGAACACATAAATTGTCCCTTGGTGTGAGTCTATGTGTGCCCGATTGGCTGGCAACCAGTTCAGGGTGTACTCCTCCTATTGCCCGAAGACAGCTGGGCTAGGCTCCAGGAGCTCACCCGCAACTTCTGTAAGATGATTAGAAAATGGATGGATGAATGAAGTGCATTGAACTCTGCCAACACAAACTGCTTCACTTTTGTGGAGGGAATCAAGGAAGCATCTCTTTGGAGAGAAGGATTATTTGTTCATGTATCCAATTCACCGTGCAGATAAAACTGGGCACGGCGTCTATTGATAGTGGAAGTCACTTTTGTGTGTGTGTGTGTGTGTGTGTGTGTGTGTGTGTGTGTGTGTGTGTGTGTGTGTGGTAACAGCACAATGACATAGATTTAGTGCATAGCTTGGATTGGATTTTCCTGGTGACATCACACATTTTCCAAGCGACTTGTTGCCAGGCAGTACCGTACGTAGGTCAATTCAAAATGTCACGTGCCATTCACTGTCACTCGGCTCTTTAAAAGGCAAACAAGGGACTGGTGGCTTTGATCAGGAAGTCAGACAACAGCAATTAATGTTTTTAAAAAAGCACTGTGATGAACATAAGAGAAGTATCCATGTTAATTTTTGTAAGTAAATCCGGACTGTGTATTTCTCAGGCTGGTTTGATCCTGAGAAAGCCTAATTAAACTAAAATTATTTAAGGAGGTTGTTTCACATTTTGTGCGAGTCTAGTATGGCAAAAAAGACAGATCCGTCTGCTGTTCAAAGGCTTAAAATAGTCTTCTGCTCTGTGAAAGGAATGAAAACACAAAGAAAACATGCCCATGAGCATATAAGGGATGGGCATGTTTTTATTTATCTATAGTTTCAACAAAGCTGAAGTCGTGGGGTGTGATCAACTCTGAGTTAGCCCATGAGTGTGTGACAAATGATTGACACCTTGCCTTCAGTCTCTTCCTATTAGTTGTTTTTCCTTGGGCACTGTTTCTTAAAAGTCATGTAGATGTACAAATGAAAGATGAGAGAGATGGGTTTTTTTTCACAAGTCATTCTACTATTGCTACTGTTGAGATAAAAGTCCAATCAAATAACAAAAAGGTGTTGTGGTTTTTATTTTCCCCCCCCCCCCCCCCCGTCCATTACTGATAAGCAACATGCATTTAATTTGAAACCAAAGTAAAGCACATTGCAAGAAATGCCATTGTTTGCCATGGTAGTTTGTCAGCTAGATTGTTTTGTTATTTCATGATGTAATAGGTCAACTGAAAATAGCCCAACACTAAACCGGGTAACAGAGGACACAGCGTCACTCATGTTAGTGGTGACATACATAAGTGTGGACTTAAGCATTTAAAGTAGACAAATTGAATTATTTAGTTGAGCCATTGTTGTTTTTTAACTACATAAGTGTATTTTTTGACGTGCACTTTGTATATTGGTCTTCTTACTGCCCAGCACAATTTGTCCTCTATTTTCTCTTTGGAATTCATTCAGCACAATCTGTGTTTTTTATCACAAGCACTAAAGCAACAAAGCCCAGATGTCACTTCCAGTTACTCTCAGCAGCTGATGAAGTGTGTGACCCTGGGGTGTCAGTGCCAATACATACAGTGGAAAGTACACAACATTCTAGCATTGTTTTGTGCGTTCATTGACTTAAAGTAAATTAAATACATATTTAACAAATGCAAAATATTAATTCATAAATTAAATATATCCATCTATTCTCCAAACCGTTTATATTGTACTTCGGAAGAGTCCATTTAGACCAGGGGTCCCCAACCGCCGGTCCGCGGACCGGTGCCGGTCCGCGGGGCATTTGGTACCGGGCCGCACAGAAAGAACTTGCCTTATTTCTGTTTTATTGATTTCGGAAAAACAAAACGCTGAAGCCCGCAAAATGAGTAAAAGAGCTGCTTGGAGATCGCAAATGACGGCCGCCTTAAAAGTATGTTCGAAACAACTGGATCAAAGTTATGGCTGAATACTCTGAGATCGCCACAATAGCACTGTTGCTATTTCCGACATCCTACCTGTGTGAAGTGGGGAGTTTCTGCAGCAACGGCGACTAAAACAAAATTACGAAGTAGACTGGACATAAACCACACACTTTAGGTGTCATTGTCTCCTATTACCCCGAGATGGGACTGTCTGATTGCAGAAAATCAAGCTCGGGGCTGTGGTGAGTCGTCATTTTCATGCACTTTGAATTTGCGTTGTATCGTATTTTGAAGGCATTAAACATTACCAGAGCGATAAGAGTGTTGCGACCAGATTAGACGCTCCTTGTGTTTATTATTATATTTCGAAAACACCACAGTTTTCATGCAGCTCATACCATCTTATTTTGTTGTATTAATTCGCCACACCTTAAATGCTGGTCCCTGAAAATATTGTCTGACTTAAACCGGTCCGTGGGGCAAAAAAGGTTGGGGACCCCTGATTTAGACAACCTAGAAAGGCAGTGTGACTGAACATCACGAATATTTCTTTTTAATTTAAGTTTGTGTTTGAAAAGAAGACTTTAAAATGAAAAAAAAAGTTAAGAAACAAAGAAAAATGTATTTTCATTTGCTGCATTATTATATGCTTACAAAAATGTCAAATATTTTTGGATATTCTGAACTAATAATCTCACGGGTCCACTTATGAGAATGCCACAATAGCAGAAATACAATAATAATGATATGATGATGGTGCTGTGTGAATTTCACTTTTTCACCTGCATATTACAGATTTCGATGCATCACATTATGCTCAACCAGTTCAGGGTGTATCCCGCCTACCTCCCAAAGACAACTGGAATGGGCTCCAGCAAGTCTGTGACCCGCGACATAGGGCCTTAGTGTCGTAGGCAGGTGGTCCATGCGCTCAGCGTCAAAATGGACGCATCTTTATTTTGGTGTTTGCACAAGTCTAGTCTACTGTGTTTGGGGCCATGTTACTTCTTTCCTCGCGATGCATTTGATAATTTGGTCAAAGAAAGTAGGCTGTGCTTTGCGCAAAAATGGATGCATCTCAATTTTTGTGCAGGGGTAAGTCAAGTTATTGGGCCCTTGCAAATTTGGTAGACAGTGCTGTGAGTCACTCAGTGTTCCAGAGACCGACATTTTCTATTACAACCGCCCCCCCGCGCCAGATTTTAGATTCAGTAAAATCATGTCTCACTCAGGTGGCTCAGGTGGTGTAATGCAATTTTGATGTATTTGATTGAGGCACAGGCAGCACGGTGGTCGACTGATTAGCACGTCCACCTCACAGTACAGAGGTCGTAGGCTCAAATCCCGGCCCCACCCTTTCTGTGTGAAGTTTGCATGTTCTCCCCGTGTCTGTGTGGGACTTCTCTGGGTACTTTGGTTTCCTTCCACATTCCAAAACATGAATGGCAGGTTAATGGAACACTCTAGACCAGTGGGTCTTAACCTTCTTAGAGGAACCGAACCCAACCAGTTAATATGCACATTCACCGAACCCTTCATGAGGAGGAAAAAAAAAAATATATATATATATATACATATATATATTGTTTACAAATTCAAGATATTAAAAAAACGCATTTAGGAAAAACAGAAAAAGTAATT
>NW_017805535.1:428838-471409 GCF_001891065.2 Hippocampus comes | reverse complement strand
GTGTGTGTGTGTGTGTGTGTGTGTGTGTGTGTGTGTGTGTGTCTGTGTGTGTGTGCGCGCGCGCGTGTGTGTGTGTGTATGTATATATATATGTAGAGAGAGAGAGAGAGAGAGAGAGAGAGAGAGAGAGAGAGGGATATATATATTTTTTTATTGTACGACACACTATCACGACAGTCACACGTTGACTACTAAGCGAACTAAACTTCCCACAGCGCTGATTGGAAAAGAAATGTAATGTGATCATATGCAACCAGTGATGGGCAAGCGGGCGTGTTATAACTAATTAACATGTTGAGTCGGGTGAGAGAGAGAGAGAGAGAGAGAGAGAGAGAGGGATATATATATTTTTTTATTGTACGACACACTATCACGACAGTCACACGTTGACTACTAAGCGAACTAAACTTCCCACAGCGCTGATTGGAAAAGAAATGTAATGTGATCATATGCAACCAGTGATGGGCAAGCGGGCGTGTTATAACTAATTAACATGTTGAGTCGGGTGTGGCTTGCCCTCCATGGCAGAGTCTCAGAACCCCTGAGACCAATTCACTGAACTGACATGGTTCGATCGAACCCAGGTTAAGAACCACAGCTCTAGACTTCAGACAGTCTCTCCAGCAGGTCTCCTTGAAACGTACCTGTAAAATGTCACCAGGGCGGGTTCCAGGAGGCATCTTAATCAAATGGCTCATTGGTCTACTCTCAATGTGGAGGAGCAGTGGCTCTACTCTGATTTTCTCCTGGATGACCGAGCTTCTCACCCACCATCACCATCTCGAAGGGAGTGCATGAACCCCTACGGAGAAAACTCCTTTCAGTCGCTTGTATCCTGAATCTTGTTGCTATCATGACTTTGAGGTCCTGACCATAGGTGAGGTAGGAATGGCGATTGACTGGTAAATTAAGAGCTTTGGCTCAGCTCCTTCTTCACCATGATGGCCCAGTACAAAATCCGCATCACTGAAGATACTGAAATGATCCACCCGTCGATCTCTGGTTTCATTCTTCCCTCACTCCTGGACAAGATGACAAGAAACGTCAATTCCTCCACTTGGGGCAAGATCTCATCCCGGACCTGGATAGGGACCTTAACCCTTTTCTGACTATGGACCATGATCTCAGATTTGGAGCTGGTGATTTTCATCCCAACCACTCCACACTCAGGAATCCCTCCAATGAGAGTTGATGATTGCGGCCGAATAAAGCCAATAGTACCACTTCATCTGCAAAAAACAAAGATGAAATGTTCAGGCCACCAATTCGAATGCCCTCAAGGTCTTGGCTGCGCCTAGAAATGATGTCCATACAGACATGACATGACATCAGAGTAATGTATGTACAATTGTTGAGGTCATCTTGATGATCTTTTGTTTTGATACCAGGTCCAGGCATGAAAATCAGCAATTAAGTTTAGATGAGAAGTGTTGCATGATACCAGACACACACCTTGCTTGAACTGATGTGATCAGGCCCTGCACCTACTTTTGGTTAAATCTCTTCAGCTGTCTCTTCACCTCCCCACTGTCAGTGCTTAATCCATCCATAGATGGATAAACATTGAGTGTGTCATCAATAAGGTAGCTCAGGAAAGTGTGGTAGTGATGGGGGGCTGTGAAGCTGTTAAGGTAAAGTGTGGTGGGACGGCAGGGGGTGTTGATCTGTAAAGCACCACTGTGCACCCCTTTGCTGGTCTCTTCTGTTGAAAAGTCGGATCTGGCTTATTCCTTTTAACCACTGTATCGTCTCCCTCAGCTGAAAATTGCTCTCCTGTTTGCAGTGATAAGAGTCTTACTCAGAATAAAATTACTCCCAAAACTTTGTGTGCGGATGACATTGAAGATAACTCTTTTCAGAACCACAGCATCAACTCAAAAAATGAGCTTCTGCTGCTTTGAAGACAAAACGCAACATTGTCACACCAATTTGCGATTTTACCCGGTGAGTCATTATGTCGAGCTTTGAAGTTTCCAAAAATCATTGGGCAGTAACATTCATTTCAAAACATCTGGAGAAGCCAATGTTTCCTTGTAGCTTGTAGCATTATTGTTAGTTGCTCACTGAAGAATAGCGGTTCCTTTTCACATGTTTATATTCAGCCTTTTACATTTTTGTCAGGATAATGATTGTTGGACTTTGTAAACACATGACTGCAATGAATGAGTTCATATCTTTTTTTACAGTGTCAATTGATTTGACATGTCAGTTTGCAGAGTTGTTACAAAAGAATCAGAATCAAAATGATCCAAATTTACAAATCACATTTTTTGCTTTCCAGGATCAAATAATCAGTTTTATTTTTGAGCCGTTTCTTCAAAAGCAAAATCGGATTGGATCACCCTGATCCAGGTGCACTGTTTTCAAGATTCACCAAATCCAGATTCCTAGTGCTCTCAATGGGACAGCATATCACAATATGGGCTACAAGCAATGTAAAAAACAACAGGCAGAAGAGCCAACATGGCGTCACTTGAAGTGACATCCACTTCTCTTCATGATTTCTTTAATCAACACTCATCTGAGCCACAACAAAAAACAAATACCGGTACATAAGAAAATACATTGTGAATACTTAAGAGATGCCCAATAGTAAAGAACATAAAGGATGTTGTTTCTTGGAAATAAACAAAGAGTGATGAATGATGGGGGGAAGAATATATTGTGTTTTTTTTGTTGTTATGATTGAAATCAGTTTGGTGTTTTATTTCATGGCAACAAGATCCTGTTTATTTTATTTTATTTTTCTATCCTGAAAGGGGGCGGCTCGGTGGTCCAGTGGTTAGCGCGTCGACCTCACAGTGCAGAGGTGCAGGTGGAGTTTGCATGTTCTCCCTGGGTCTGTGTGGGTTTTCTCCAGGTACTCCGGTTTTCTCCCACATTACAAAAAACATGCATGGAGGGTAAATGGAACATCCCCTTAAATTGTCCCTGGGTGTGAGTGTGAGCGTGGATGGTTGTTTGTCTCTGTGTGCCCTGTGATTGGCTGCCAGCCGGTTCAGGGTGTTCCCCCGCCTACTGCCCGAAGACAGCTGGGATAGGCTCCAGCACCCCATGCGACCCTTGTGAGGAAAAGCGGATCGGAAAAATAAATGAATGAATGAATATACTGAAAGGCTTATTTATTAGCCTCAGTCTACTTTGTCCACTTCATCACTAACAGTTGAACAAATTCAGTTTAAAATATAAATAGGAATTATTTGACCATTTTTAAAGTTTTTAAAGTTTTGCTACATTTTCTTCCTAAAATCCACCTTGAAATCAAAGTCTCGTCAGGTTATCTTTGAATAACCGTCCCTTGTATGCCTATATGGGAATAGGATGACCTCCACACATACCATGTTAAGTTTAGACAACCTATCAGGCTTAGAGTAAGAGAACAAACTAAGCCTTGGGCCATTCTTGTTTGAATTGTGTTCTTTTTTGTTCCTGACTTGGTTGCACATCCCTTGAGCAGCGTAATTGTAGTGACAGGATATCAAGTCACTTTGTGAGTTTATATGAAAGCGTGTATTTGGCGTCCTTGCCTACAGTATGACGCTGTGTGTGTTGTGTCGGTGGCCTCAAACGCAAGACAATTTAATTAGCCTCAGAGGCCTTGTGATTGTGAGGACGGTGGACTGCACATCCACGGGCCTCAGATGACAGCAAAGTCTCGGGTCAGTAAGCAAAAATAAGTTGAAAATAAGTCGCCACGAGTCAATCTTCAAATTTTTATACATTTTATCTTTTTGATTCGACATTGTTAATGACAAAAATAAAACTTTCATCTGTAACGTGTAAATATACAAATTATGGTATAATACTTCACATCTTTTTCATCTACTAGACCAGGGGTCGGCAACCCAAAATGTTGAAAGAGCCATATAGGACAAAAAAAACAAAAAACAAATATGTCTGGAGCCGCAAAAAAATAAAAGCCTTCTATTAAACTTACAATGAAAGAAACACATGCTGTATGTATGTAGGAGACTGGACTGTCTCAGAATTATTTATGTTATTCATTCCTTTGTTGTGTGTTCACAAACGCCCCCAAAGAATTTATTTTGTAATTTCCTCGCTTGATTTTTTGTTGTGATGCATTATTTTCGCTTTTCTTAGTGTCAGTGAAGTGATCATTAATTTCCGTTTTTCTGAGGCTGTCTTTGAATGCCTCTCGAGTCGAACGACAAGAGAGAAAGCACGGAGTCCGACGCAGACGTGTCTGTGTTTGTCGAGACTGTCAAAAGCATAAATAAAGTGTATGTTTTAAAATATCAACACCACAGCTCTCCTTTTTCGGAGCTGCAACATGTATCTATATCTATTTGAGCTATATTAGCTTACTATCAAAATCTTTTTCCATTTTCAAACATTTTTTATAAAGTTCCAGGGAGCCACTAGATGTCGCTAAAGAGCCGCATGCGGCTCTGGAGCCGGGTGTTGCCGACCCCCGTACTAGACGAATAATTCTCAACTTTTACTGAGCCAACGCACATATTTTAATTTTAAAAATCTCAAGGCACACCACCAAACAAAATTGTCACAATAAGTGGATGCACGTCAAGGAGATACTGTACTTTCAACAATCTCATGGAATATCATTCATTGTTCTGTCTGTCACTGTATTATATTGCTGATACTGATAGATGGACAAAGATACATTATTTGCTATAAATGAATAATTTTCGAACCATTTCCAGCAGCACAGAGCTCTTAAGGTACATTCTTCTTCTTCTTCTCCTTTCGGCTTGTCCCTTTTCAGGGGTTGCCACAGCGAGTCATTAATTTCCATTGTACTTAAGGTACATTAATAGAATTAAATCAGTCAATTAATTCTTGTAGAATTAATTGACCTGAAGAAAATCATCTCACCACATCATCCACAGTGTCTTTTTCCATCCATTCATGATCTGATCCGCTTCTCCACATGAAGGGCGCGGGTGTGCTGTTGAAGCCTGTTCTTGCTGTCTTTGGGCAGTTCGCGTGAGACTATGTGGCACACATAGACAAACAACCCACAATAACACCTACGGATAATTTAGAATGTTCGATTAACCTACCGTGCATGATTTTGGAATGTGGGAGGAAACCCGGGGATAACCCATGTCACCATGAGGAGAATATGCAAATTCCACACAGGAAGACTGGGGCTGGATTGGAACCCACGACCTCTGCACTGTGAGGCCGATGTGCTAACTAATTGACCACCGTGCCGCCCCCTTGAGGTTATGTTTATGGGCAAAATAGAGTGCTGTCTCAGTGTGCTGTCGCTGTGTGTGTGTGTGTGTGTGTGTGTGTGTGTGTGTGTGTGTGTGTGTGTGTGCGTGTGTGTCATGATTTCAGGTTACTGCCAAGGATGGCGGGGATGAAGGAACAGCAGTTCCCTGAGGAAAAGCCCTTGCTCCCAGAGCAGAGAGGAACCGATTCGGACATGGTCAGTTTACTTGCTTTAACTTGTTTTATTTCTGTAACTATACATTTAGGGCCTTAACTGTAAGCTAAGGGGAGGTATCATTTATTTTTCAATTGTATGATATTCCCAGAGTCAACATTTTCATTTGGGCCCCTTGTGTGATTTAATATATATAATAACCATCTTTGCCCCCTGTGGTCTTGAACTGGGATCTGGGTGGTTCTTATCTGGGTTCCAGCAGGTCAAATGATATGCGAGCCATGTAGACCACAGTTGCGTTTGCCCATTTCAGGTTCCAATTGGTTTTGGTGGGTCACTTATTGTCACGTGTAGTAGGGAAAAGAACACCTATTTCACAAAGGCTTACCAATAAACGTCTAAATCACAGGTCAAACTCAAGGCCCGGGGGCCAAATCTGGCGAGCCACATGATTTTATGTGGCCCACGAAAGCAGCTCAAACATGTCAATTTCCATGATCCTTTCTAAAATGTCTACCAAAATGTCAAATTCTCATCTGTAATAAATAAGACATCTATTCGAAGGATTTTCTTGTTACCAAACCCCTCATGATAGTAACTAAAACAATAGTTGAATCAACAGTTATTCTTGACTTCTTTATATGGTTTCAGTCATAGTGGCCGTCCAAGTGAAATGGTAACTAAAATGTGGCCCGCGCCAAAAATGAGTTTGACACCCCTGGTCTAAATGATATGACGAATATTGGCAGGGAAGCAGGGAGGCGAGGTTGTTGTGTGCACACAAAACAATTATTCATTTTCAACTGTAGAACAAAAGCAAACAAGGTAGTTGGATAAATAAAAATAAATAAATAAAAACACGCACATAAAATTAACCAAGCCCAAAAACAAGGTTTAAAGTAACCAAACAAACACGAGGACAACAACATGACTTGGCCAGACTTGAATAGGGATAAGAGAACACACAAACAAGACGTGACCAGGACAAGGAACTGAATAAGAGTGATGAGAAAGCAGGGAACTAAATACAAACAAACTGACGGAACAACTTGGATAAGACACACATGATTGAGGGAACAAACTGCAAGACACAAAGGACCGGGACAACAAGCCCAGGTGGACCCAAGAACCTAGTGAAACAGACAAAAAAAGCAACACAAGGAAAACCTGATAAAACTAAATTCTTTGATTCAAAGCCAAATTCACAAAGGCAGATCATGACTCAAATGTGTTCAATCAAGAAATCACTGAAACAGAAAACAAAATCAATTCAGACAAAAGATCTAAAAAAAAAAGCTGCAACAAAATTACACCGGCCAAAGAAATTCCAGAACTGTCGTATAATAAAGTAAATAACATCTGTCAGTCTGAAATGGGTTACAAAAGCCATATTTGAAGACTTAGGATTCGAGCGATTCATAATACTTTTGGTATACGTTTAAAACAGCTCTGTTTGTTACAAAGTGAGCATTTCTGGAGCTTGGCGAACTAATAAGATAAATCTGATGCTGTTTTCAAAAAGAGAAGCGACATTAATTACAATTTAATTTCTATGAATATGCATTTCCATTAATATGTAAAATTAGACATTACATATCATTTTGAAAGTAAAAGTACATGTTTAACAAAACCCCCCACAACATCTCTGCAATGTAATTAGGTAAAAACCTTAAAGCCATGTACGGTATGCACATGCCAGTTTTAACACATTTGTTGCCGCAAAATAGTGGTTTATAATCGAGGAAACACATTAATTAAGATGCTTTACTTTTTTCAGCTACTTCGTCCACTTTAGGCATTAATACCGACAAGAATGCCCACCGTCGACTGAATTTGTTTCGTGATATTTGTGCCAAATGTAGCATTTGAAACATGGGCTGGTTTAGGTTTGCATCTGTTTCGTCCAGGAGAGAACAATCCATGCGGTGCCGGATTGTTGCCAGGAGTGGCCCACATACAATTGCTATCTGGGAATCTATTCCCTCTTTGTCCAAATAGAAGCCCAAACATGTCTGGCCAATTCCAACCCATTCCCACTTTGACCACCTATAACCCAGGCATAGCTGATAAGTTCTTACCCATGCCTATTTAGCTATTTACCTCTTATGGCATCCAGACATGGTTGACCACTTCTAACCCATGTCCACTGAGCTCATATAAAGCCGATATGAGACCCGGACATGGGTAATCAGTTCTAATCCATGCCCAATTTGGTCATACAAAATATGGCACCCAATCACATGTTCCCGGTTTAAGCTCATTCCCAGAAAGCCCAGATGAAACCTACATGGAACCCAGTACCATCGCCCCTTCTAGCCCATGCACACTTGGTACCCTGGAAGCCCGCCTTTAACCCACGTGAGGCCCAACTGGACATATTGGCTGGGCCAAGATAATAACATACAGAATTGAATCCTGGGTAGATTGCTTTTAAGGTTTGCACTGTAACCATGAATGAATGATATGTACTGTATATCATTGAAGCTTTTTAAAAGTGAGGAGAGGTTGGGAACAGAGATAGACACAAATAAAGAGTGTAACCTATTTGTACCTAAAGAAAGGTCAATCTTTCTTGTCCACTTAAGTACTTTTTACCTGGTCAGATAGTAGGTTTAGTCTGAAATTGACTCTCACCATTTTTTCTTCACTGGTTTATTCTATTTAAACAGGTAAGGCAACACAGACACAACAGTGATGTCTTCATTGTCTAGAAAGCAGACCATGCAACAAATTGACAAAATTTTAATTCTTACTGCATGGATGACCACTCAAATAATTAAACACTGACGTAATATTTGGTCATGCCAATGAAGAGAACAATCTTAATATGCTGCACAGCAACCAGAAGGACACAATGTGACATGAATCAGCTCATTTTGCAAAGTTGGGGAGACTCGCACATGCCTTCCTGCTAGTAGAGTAAATAGTGGACGTCATTGACAGCCTCATTGATTCAGTGTGTTGCGAGTGCCTGACCCATTTCATTGTTCAGTGGAATAGAAGGTGACACAAATTAATTTGACGCATATCCATTTAGAGTGCCAGTCTAATATTTTATCCGCTTAAGCGCTGCTTTCGCAAACGCTTTCTCTTCTAATTACAAAGGGAAACATCGTCTCACTAACTCATATTTCACATGCCGTTCGATAATATGCAATTGTATAAAAGGCAAAAGTGGATATTTTGTGTTTCACCACACAGCAGGAAAAAGGAGAAGAGGCATCAGGCGGACAGCCGTGCCCTTCGACCCATAAGCCCTTCAACAACCCCCCGCCGCACAGTCGTCCTACTCATCGTTGGCATGTCATCGCACGACATTGGCTCCGCCAGACCCGCCGTCGGACCAGCGGAACTCTTCCAGTAATAACCACAACAAGCAAAAACACAAATTAAAATATAAAATATTGACTTCAGAAAAACAAAATGCACAATACAGAGAAGTGATCACTTCTGTAAGATGCAAATATTTTTGATACATACGATTTTAAAATTCCTGGGAAGAGAATCTGTGTTCTTGTTCCGACTCAAATGAAGGTGAGAGTTTATCAGTGACTGTATGCTGCATATTTGACCAATTACCATCCGTCCATTTTCAACATTGCTTATCCTGAAGAGGGTCACGGGAATTGCTGGAGACTATCTCAGCTGACTTTGGGCAGAAGGCGGAATAACCCCTGAACAGGTCACCAGTCAGTCACAAGGCACATATAGAGACAAACAGCCAGATACACCCACATTCACGCCGCCACTGAGTGGGAACCATTCACGTGCTGCTTGCACACAAGTCAGGCGAGTGTACCATGACACCATCAGCAACTTCAACAATTCCTGAAAGTAAAAAAAGTTCAACAGGAATATAAGGGGTAAATTGCAGTAACTGCCTTTGTTGGTGTCCCCATATAGCATAAGGTTTGACTTTAATGGGCAGTTTAGAAGATTCAAAGCAGGGGTGCCCATTACGTCGATCGCGATCGACCGGTAGATCGCGGACTGGTTCCAAGTCGATCGCGAGGGGTGTACAGGAGAAAAAAAACAAACAAAAAAATCCCCCAACCATTTGTGTGTCTTTGTGCATGTTCGTAATATCTTTTTTGTGTTAATGTACACTGCACCCTAATCATCCTATCAGTCTCATTTTCACAAAAAGTATTTAAAAAATTGAATATAATAAAGCAGGTAAATCTTTAACCTACGGTGACGCGTGATCTGCGTCACCGGAAGTTGTTAGCGCTCATCAGTCTGCAATTGCAGCTTGTGATCAGAGGTGTTGCGCGATAACTTTTATTGTTATCATTATTCTCATTCAGAGTTTGTTTCATGTACAATTCCCCGAGGGCCCGGGCAAAGAATAGGAATCCAAAGTGCCGAGGGAAGCACTTTAAAACGGTACGTGTGAGCTACGATAGTGAACAGGTTGCAAAAGTGCGTCGTATGCCTCTGTGCCAGGCTGTTGCTCATCATGGCATGCGCGTGCGCGGCAACGGGTTGATAGCGGGAGGTTGGATGATCGAGAAGTCGATCTTCGCTCCAAAAAGTTTGGGCACCCCTGATTCAAAGGGTATATGTGTATGTAACAGAGGCACGGATCATGGTTGTATGGATATATACAGTACATTAGCATTTAAACACTTAAATAATAGTATACAAATTGCAGTTCATTGTACCCTTCTGTTAAGGAATGAACCTCCCCACCCCAACAATTGTCACAAAAAAAAATTACTTGAAAGTGATCTAAGCCATATTACATACAAATTTACTGTGAATTAAATAAGAGAATGAGGCCGTGCCTCATTGTGCCCCAAGTAGGAATGACAACTCAAACTGGCCTGGAAAATTTATGGCACACTGTAAATGCTAACATAAACATTCATTATATATGACGACCGGCGGGCCGGTAGTCGAGTGGTTAGCACGTCGACTTCACAGTGCAGAGGTACCGGGTTCAATTCCAGCTCCGGCCTTCCTGTGTGGAGTTTGCATGTTCTCCCCGTGCGTGCGTGGGTTTTCTCCGGGTCCTCCCACATTCCAAAAACATGCATGGCAGGCTGATTGAACAGACAAAATTGACCCTAGGTGTGAGTGTGAGCACGTATGGTTGTTTGTTTCTGTGTGCCCTGCGATTGGCTGGCAACCGGTTCAGGTTGTCCCCTGCCTACTGCCCGATGATGGCTGGGATAGGCTCCAGCACCCCCCTGGACCGAGTGAGGATAAAGCGGTTCCGAAAATGAATGAATTCATGACGAGTGACCCAATTTAGCTTTTATTAACATGTTGGGAACACTGATTTTAAATTGGTAAATTGTAATTCGGGGTGAGACGAACATGCCTCAGTTTCATCCATCCAATCTTTTCTTTCTCTGAACTGAGCATACCCTCACCATCGTTGGAGGGTGGATAATATAGAGAAGAGTGCCCCCTGCTGGTCGCAACGCTGCTCTGTTATTGTATTTTCTCGAGCTACAATCTGTCCAGCCACGGATTTTTCAGATTCCTGGAGCTCTACCAATTAAGGGCGAGTCTGCCATGTCTTTTCTCCAGTGAGCTTTATAACATTTTTATATATAATATAATTGTAAACTCTTGAAAAGTGTCTTTGAGTACCATGAAAAGTGTTTTCAAAATAAACATATTATAATAATAATAATATTATTATTATTATTATGTCACATAGAAAAATAAAATCTTCAATAACAGTGATGAAATAACACGTTACAATGTATAATAATAATAATAATAATTATAATTATTATTATTATTATTATTATTATTATTATTATTATGTCATATAGAAAAATTAAATCTTCAATAACAGTGATGAAATAACACATGTTACACTGTGTACCAAGTAACTAATTGGGGGTAACCCCCCCACCCCCATAAAAAAATAAACATTTTAATTTAGCTTATAAGCGTGTGTTATTTGTCAGCACATTGGAAATCGAACAGGAACAGATTCCTCCTTAACCAAGTATAAAACTGATTACTTATTCCTTATTAAATCCATTTTTTTTTTATCAAGTGAATAGATATCACATTCATGTTTGGGGGATTTTAAAACGTGGCCATTTTTCATCTGTCGTATTTTGAAGCCAACTTACCCTTCGTTTGGCCCCTTTAATATTTAATGGGATTTTGGCCGTGAAGGACACCGCCTGCACTCTTGCCAAATGACTAAATCCTTCACTTATCAACTGAATGTTCAATGTCATAGCTTAAACAACATTTGTGAGGTGGAAATTGACCAGCATTATTTAAAACCAGACTGGATCTTTGGTTTTCAAACATGTAGGTGGTCTAGTGGTTCAACATAATCGTGCACAGTTTATAACGACCCGAGTCATAATGATTTTGAAAACGTAATGAATCTCGGTTTGAATGGAAACCATGTTCCATCATTAATGAGTGTTTTCCTCTCCTCCTTCTGTGTCTCTCTCGCCAGGACAACTGTGAACAGCTGATGCCAGTCGGCGATTGGAAGGTATGCTGCTATTGTTGTCTTAACCTCTTCAACTTTTGAGGTCCTGCCATCTGTTGAATGTCATGTTTGCCATTTCAATCCTTCTGGTGTGCTTGAGGATTTCATGCAGTACGGGTTGTCGGTTTGAAAATTAGAAAGAAAAGTCAAGGTGAAAATCATTGCCTTAAATATGCACATGCATTTTAATGCACCTTTTTAGATTCACCATTTGAAACAATGTTTTCAAAACATTTTTTTCCCAATTTAGAGGCTGGAAAAAAAAGGTTATAATGGTGACTCCATATTGGTGGGGTGTTGAAAAATATTTGTGGGTACCGGTAGTAATATTTTATAAAATTTTTATTGTTTTAGTCTCAATGTTTTTAAATATGTATTCAATATTTAATATTGAAGTAATATTTGTACTGCAGTGTGTTATTTTTAACTGAACCACAAACAAGTTGAAGTGTCAAGGAAGAAGCAATTACCCTGGCCACTGCAGCAATATTATATAAATACAAAGAGAGGAAACAAGTGAGAAATAGAGGAAAGTAAATATTTTCGAGACTGTTGACTCCATTCAGTGACTGTTCTTGTGCAGTCGCTTGACAGGACTCACCACACTTTGACTTTTAGCCACATGTATATGTGAAATTATGAACATATTTAACCCTCTCATGCACCCTGTAACGTGATAACATGGCACCTGGCTAGCTTTGTGGATTTTTTTTTCCATCTTTAGGCTCAGGGTTGGGCATCAACCCTCAAAAATCGAGTGGAAGCGGGACAAAAATGTTTCCACTTGTTCAAATTGAAAAATGTTGGTTCCTAGTTTTGATGCCTCGTCTGCCGACCCACTGAAAAAAACCCCAACAAAAAAACGCACTGCTCCTCCTGAATCTGAGACGCGATTTCCCCACGGACCCTCCTCTCCAGCTCCTCTGAATAGACGAGTGGTTCTTAACCTGGGGTTCGGTGAATCAGTCTCAGGGGTTTGATGAAGACTAAGACACCCGACTCAACATGTCATTTAGTTGAGTGCTTGGCCATCACTGGCTGCAGATGATCACATTACATTGCTTGTCCAATCAGTGCTGCAGGAAATGTATTTTGCTCAGTCGTCAACGTGTGACTGTCGTGATAGTATGTCGTGTGATTTATTTTATTTTTTTAATGTTTTAACACATGCTATGTGAGCAAAGAAAGGAAGTGGTCAGACCAATATGTAAAACATGGATTCACATACATCAACGAACGTGATGGGACTCAGCGTCCTATCTGCTTGATTTGTCATGCCAAGTTGAGCAACTCTCGTATCGCACCGGCAAAACTGAAGGAACACTTCTCAAATCATATTTTTATTTTTCACTAAAGGATTGGTGGATCTGCATATGAACCGGTTGGGTTCGGTACCTCTAACAAGTTTAAGAACCACTGGAATAGACCTTACCAGGGAGGCTGATGAGTGTGATTCCTCTGTTGTTTGAACACACCATCAGTCCGCTTTCTTAAAAAGAGGAACCAGCACCACGGTTGTTAAAATTCAAAGGCACTGTCCTCAATGCCCATGCGATGTTGCAGAGGCGCGTCAACCCGGAAAACCCCACAACATCCAGAGCTTTGAGGAACGTCAAGAGGATCTCATCCACCCGCAGGGCTTTGCCACTGAAGAGCTTTTTAACCACTTTGGTGACTTAAACCCCAGAGATTGGGGAGCCCACCTCAGAGTCTCCAGACTCTCTTTCCTCTAAGGAAGGCATGTTGGTGGAATTGAAGATGTCTTCGAACGATTCTGCCCACTGTGCACAGTGCTAATGGTGCCCTGCTTCACGCTCCTGAGACGCTGGACGGTGGACCAGAATTTTCTCTAAGCCGTCCGGAATGACTTGTTGATTAATTGATTTTTTTTTTACACCTCCAATTTCAACCTCAGTGTTTTCGTCACATCTTTATGACGTAATAATGGTGAAAAGCAAGCAAATAGATGTTTTAACTCTCCTATTCTCATTTCTTTCACCTACTGTAGTGTCCAACATACATTACAGTATAATCAAAGGTTGTATTTTTGTTGTTTTCATCTCATTATCCAATGGTTCACTTATTTTATGCTATTTCTATACTGGGGTGAATTTGAATTGATTGTTAAAGAATTTTGAGGGGCCAAGGAAATAAAATATATTGTCAAAGGGCCTAAGCAACGGCACCTCGCATTATTGCGGTTCATCTTTCGCGGATTTTTTTTTCCTAGTGTAATTTTAAAAACAAAAATGGAAAAAAAAAATGCAGGCCAGCTGACTTAAGTTTCATCCTTGTTTCTTCCATAGATTTTCTAAACAGGTCTATTTGACCCACAATATAGCAGGAGGGTCAAAACAGTTACCAGTACATCGCAAGTGACTTTGTTCTTCTTCCGCATCCTTGTCTCAACAAAAAACCCTCCCCTCACTACACTCAAACTAGATGGTTGGTTAATACCAACATTATTAGTTTATTACATGTGATTTTGTGTTTGTTTTAAAATCAACATTAGGATGCTCTTTGCTATCTGGCTTATCTAGTGAATCCACCGATGGTTCCAAGAATGAATTTCTGTTTTCTGCCGCAGTTGATTTGACTCGATGTGACATCGATGTGTACGCTGTCATTATGACTCCCACGTAGATTCACAGCCTTGTGGAGCGATGCTGAACCCAAAGCTGGCACGTAGCCTTGAAGCTGATATGTGGCCGTGGTGCTGATGAGAGAGGACGCGTAAAAGACTGCCAGTACATTGTATCCAATTGTATGATGGAGAGGCAGAGTTCTGGCCAATCCTCACATGCGTACACCACCCCCTCCGTGTTATTGTTGCCTATAGCGTGTCAGAGGGATGAGAGCCGGGGGGGGGCGGCATCGGCTTTAAAGTCTGGGTGCGGGTTGCTTCCAAGCAGACAAAGACACTGCAGCAGTGCGCAGCATCTATCATCCGCCGTCTTCGTTCTCCAGCAGGTGCTGACCAGAATCTAGTCCCTTAAAACAGGAGAGGCCTGGCTGTCTGCATCTTTCCTCCTTTTGTTTAGCCACTGAGAGAACATTTACTGTGGAATCATGCCTGAATGCTGGGACGGGGTGAGTGGACTGGATTCAGGCTATGTTGTATGCTGTGGCGAGTGATGCGAGTGATGCGGTATGAGTGATGAAGGTTGTGGTATGCTGCATCGGTGAGCGGCATGTGATTGGAATTTATCACTGTGGATAAATTGGATTTGATGAAAATAAAAATAATATTATAATATGTTTTTTTTTTTTTGTAAAATATGTACACAGAAGGAGTAGTTGCAGAATAAATAAGAACATTTAAAAACTCCAGAGTGGCATTTTCAGGCTGCTACGGTATGTACAGTGTAATGCCGCTTGACACTTTGTTTTCATGCCGAGCTGAAACTGCAGTGTCAGAGCAAATCATGGGTCATTCTGTTCATTTGGCCCACTGACATACTTAAGTATGCCACAACGGGTGATCTTTTCCTCTGCGGATAAATGTGTGTACATGTAGTTGCGCATGGGCATACGTGCCTGTTGAAAGAAAGCATACAGCCTCTTTGTAGCCATTTTGTTCACCTTGAAATGAACAAATATGTGTGCAAAAATTGATCATATTTCCGTGTTTTTGGTGGTGACGCGTTGATGAGTGAAAATTGATCATGTCAAGGGGTCCAGGCAGAAAATCATTTTCTTCTGCGTCATAAGAGCCATCTCTCATGATTCTCCCTTCTCGACATCTGAAGGTCATCAAGTTAGCACCTTCTTAAGACTGTGTTTACCATTTGTAATCCAATCCTAAAAACAATTTTCTAAAAAGTAAGTACCACAAATAAAACGGCAATTCTCCCTTGTGTTGATCCTGAATTAATAAGTTCATGTCCGAGTTCGGTCGTAGCGCATGGCGGTCTGACTGCAATTCTATCTGTGGCCAAGGGTGAGAAGGTCGGGGGGTTATGCAGCGTTGCTCATCATTCAGCTCCAATAATAGTGAGTCATTTGGACATTATGTAAATAACTTCATGACGAATGTGTTATCACGTTGAATTAAAATTGTGGCGCATGCAGCATCTGATATGCTATCTGGAGGTGTCGATCAACAAGAGGTGGTTGGAGAGATGTTTTCCTGATGGAGTGCGACATACCGATAGGAAGAGAGGAGACATGAGCAGAATGAAGGCCTTGGTGCCGACCCGTCACTTGAACTTTCGCCACAGTTCAAGACTGAAACTTGTCAATATGTTTGACCTGCGTGTTCTTTCTTTGTGTGGTTGCGTAAACATGTGTCTTAACCTCCTTTCAAATTTTGATGGCTCTGATCGACTGACAAAGTGTGGGTCAGGTCTATGACTGATTGCAGAACGTGTTCTTTATAAAGTGCTCAAAGCCATCTTTATTGCCCTCAGCACAGAGACAGACTCGTTTTGGATGAATACTCAATTTATTATTTCTACTTCTATTAATTCTACATGAGTGGATGTTTTTGTTTGAACAAGCGTGTTTTCCTCTACAGGAACATGATGTTGAGACCCCTTATGGGATGCTCCATGTGGTTATCCGCGGGGCGCCCAAAGGGAACAAGCCTGCTATCCTTACCTATCATGATGTGGGACTCAACCGTGAGTAGTGTGGATTTCGTCCTTGACAGATGTGCCAGTGTGATTTTTTTTTTATTCGTTTTGTTTTTTAATAAAGATGTTTTTTTTGCTCGCTTCTCATGATAATTGGCTACATCGACAGCTGCTTTCACTCACACATAAACGCATGCACATGCACAAAGTGAGAAATTCAAATCGCCAGGGTGACAGCTACGATAAATCGAAACACAAATAAGACAAGCAACACGTTTATTTTTAAAGGTGAAAACGATTTTTTTTCTTTTCTGTAGAAACTCAATAATCTACATGTATTAAATATCCGTAATACATACACATATGTTTGAAATTTGAATTGGGGTTAGTGTACCTTGTAGGCATAGATTGTCATCATAGGCCAATTTCCATACTAGCTGAAAGTAATAAATTCTTATTTGAAATTCTTTATGTTAACAAATGATTTGCATTTGATGATGTTGTTGTTCTCACTAAAAGCTAAACTGTGAGTTGAGATGTGGCCGTCCCGCTGTAAATGTAAATGTTCAAGGTCGCAGCAATGTGTACAAATTTGAAAAGACAGCGACCTATAACGTGACAAAAGACAGCAAGCCAGATACGAAATATGATGAAAAGCAGGGTTGGTATCGACAAAAATAAAAATGTCAAAGGGGCCAAATGAACAAATGAGCGGGTAAAACAGTGTTGGAAAGTAGGTCAGAAAAACATCCATGTCCTGTGGAGGGAGGCGGGGCGGAGCCAGCAGCAATGCAGATGCTTTATCCAGAGAGGTTGGGGGGTTGAGAATAGTGTGCTATAGTGGAAGCGCCGCAGATCTGCCTCTTTGCTGTTTGTTCCTAAAGGTAATGGTAATTTTGGCATGAAAAGTAACCTCAAATATACAAACATATCAAATTAGACCCCTGAATCAGTGGAGATTATAACACATTGAAAAACGACATCGTTGACCGAAATACGCAGCAGAACAGATCAGATGATTGGCATTCACAACCAGGCAATTTGAAAATACATTCATATTCATCTCCATTACAACATAGTCCTGCCAGTAACTCGGTGAAAAGGACATAAAAGGAAAACAAAAGAGGACCTGAATGTAAAAAGGAGAACATTTCAATTGATTCAGGAATAGAAATGAGGTCAGAGACCACAACTGCAAAATAATCCAGAGATGCATTTGTGTGTGGTGACAGGACTGCAGAGAAAAGATGAGTAAAAGAGAGAGAGAGAGAGAGAGAGAGAGAGAGAGAGAGAGAGAGAGAGAGAGAGTAAAAAACAGTGCTGAGGGAGAAAGTAGGTCATGGAGTCAGTGAAAGTGCAAACTGTAAATTGCTGATGGATATTCAAAGAGAAAAAATTCTCACCTCGAGTATGTCCGTATGCAGCTTAGATGTTCTCGGCTACATCACTGAATGGGATCAAATGACATGTATTGTACCTGGAGTAAAAAAGAAAGACGCAGTGTGCCCGGAGCTTCCTCTATTTTCCGTCCGTAACCCAGATGTCAGGCGAATTAAACCATTTAATTAACGCTGCTCCGTTCAAGCCTAAGGATACAATGTTTCTGCATGGTTTCACCGAGTCTGACATGCATGCAGGCTGAAAGCAGGCCCAACCAAAGGGAATAGAGAGGGGGGGACGCATGGAGGGCTGACATCTATTATCCAAACCATGTTCCAGTGAAGTTGGATGTTGCGTTTAACATAAATCAAAACAGAATGCAATAATTTGCAAGTCACGTTCAACCTATATTTGACTGGATACAATACAGAGGCAAGATATTTCATGTTCAACCGGCTAAACTTTATTGTGTTTATTGTGTTTAGCAAATAATCATTACCGGTAATTATGTATTTTTTGGCTGCAACATGTTCCAAAAAAAGCAGGGACAGCGTCATGTTTACCACTGTGTTACATCACCTTTTCTTTTAATAGCATTCAATCAACATTTAGACACTGAGGACACTAATTGTTGAAGCTTCGTAGGTGGAATTCTTTCCCATTCTTGCGTGATGCACAGCTTTAGCTCTTCAAAAGGCCGAGTTCTCCATTGTGGTATTTTACGCTTCATAAAACGCCACATTTTCAATGGGAGACAGGTCTGGACTGCAGGCAGACCAGTCTAGTACCCGCACTCTTTTTCTATGAAGCTTGTAACAATTACAGAATGTGGTTTGGCATTGTCTTGCTGAAATAAGCAAGGGCGTCCATGCAAAATATGTTACTTGGATGGCAGCAAATGTTTCTCCAAAAGCTGTATGTAGCTTTCAGCCGAAATGGCGCCTTCACAGATGTGTAAGATACCCATGTCACTGGCACTAACACAGCCTCATACCATCACAGATGCTATCTTTTGAATTTTGTGTCCATAACAGTCTGGATGGTTCTTTTCCT
Source organism: Hippocampus comes (assembly GCF_001891065.2). Classification (NCBI taxonomy): domain Eukaryota; kingdom Metazoa; phylum Chordata; class Actinopteri; order Syngnathiformes; family Syngnathidae; genus Hippocampus; species Hippocampus comes. Next base: position 452,553 of record NW_017805535.1, on the reverse strand, counting down.
CTTTGGTGAGCAGGACATGACGTCCACAATTTCCAACAACAATTTGAAATGTGGATTCATTCGACCACAGAACACTTTTCCACTTTGCATCAGTTCATCTTAGATGAGCTTGGGCCCAGAGCCGGCGGTGTTCCCGGGTGCTGTTGATAAATGGCTTTTGCATAGCCTAGTTTTTAAGTTAAACTTGTAGGTACAGCACCGAACCATATTTACGGACATCATTTTTTATTTTAAGGGTTCCTGAGTCGCTCACATATTGATGGCGGTTTTTGATGAGGTATCACCTGAGGTATTGAAAGTTTCAGGCATTCAATGCTGGTTTTCGGTCTTGCCGCTTCTGAAGAAATCACCGCGGATTCTCTGAACCTTTTCATGTGATATTATGGGTAATGAAATCCCCAAATTTCTTGCAACTGTATGTTGTGGAATATTGTCCTTCAACTATTATCTCAGGCAGTTGTTCACAAAGAGGTGAACCATCTTTCCCTGTGAATGATTGAGCAATTCAGGTAAGCGCCGTTTCGACCCAATTGTAGCACCTACCTGTTCCCAGTTAGCCTGTTCACCTGTGGGATGTTTCAAACAGGTATTTGACTCAACTCTCTCAGGTTTTTTTGCCACTTGTCCCAGCTTTTTTGGAACCTTCTTCCAGGCGTAAAATTCAACGTTCATGATTATTTGCTCTAAACGACATTTATCAATTGCCAGATTAAATATCTTGCCTTTGTTGTGTATTCAATTAAATATAGGTTAAAGATGATTCGCAACTTATTGTATTTAATATTATTGTTAACCACTGTGACATTACACAGTTTGCATTAGCGCTGTACTTAAGCACAGAAAACAAAAACAAAAAAAAAATCAGATTGTTGTGTAACCAGCCTGCCACTAAATAAGCCTGACACTCACTCACATTACTCCAAAACAAGTAGTTCAAGGGGAAGTCAACTCTCACAATTTTTTGACAAGAATATGTTCGATGCAGTCACACTAGTCTCTAAAAACGGAATTCTGATTCATATTGCGTACGTGGAATATGAGTTGAATTAGCTTCGGAAAACAGGTGAGCTGCGATTGATCGTTACCTGAGCCCTGAGCAACTGTGATGCCATTTTCACCCAACAGAAATTGGCAAACTGGACACCCCTTGAGACAGTTTAAAAAATGGGTGGCTTTTGCTGCTTAAACCATATTCCACAAACAGTCTGAATCAGAATGCCGTGTTTAGGCTAGTGAAGGTGCATAAAACATATTACTGTCAAGAAAATATTTGGGTTGACCTCCCCTCGAACCAGGTCACAGAATTAAAATTGAAGCATGTGGTACATCTCAAAAAGGGATCGCATTCCTCGGCTCATCAGACTGCAATCTGCTTTTTCTTTCCCTTCTGCAGACAAATTATGCTTCAATTCTTTCTTCAATAATGAGGACATGCAGGAGATCACCAAGCACTTTGTGGTTTGCCACGTCGACGCTCCGGGGCAGCAGATTGGAGCGTCACAGTTGCCACAAGGGTACATCAAAGCGGATTTGTACAAATATGCATATTGTACTTCATCCACTTTATTTAAGAACAAAAAAACACTCCATTTGGATTTAGACTGCTGGTTTGATCGACGAGTGACTAATGCAACAATTTTAAAGCTTCGTCACTGACGTGGGGCCGTGGTCTTTACATCTCCTCTCCTTCCACAGGTACCAGTATCCCACTATGGACCAGTTGGCGAGCATGCTTTCCACTGTGGTGCAGCATTTTGGGTTGGTGCACTTAAACATTTCATTCATACTGTACAACACCATGTTTTCGAGTCTTGCTGTTTACTGGGACATCGTGTTCTTGTTTTTCTGGCAAAGATGATCTACTCTATTTCTGTGCTGCGCTGCAGGAAATCTGTTCGTTAAAATGCCTTTGAGTTACACACTTGCACACACCCACAGACATTCACGAGAGCCAGGATTACTTATTTGAAATTCACTCCGGTCTCCGGAATTGATGTTTTTTTAAAACAGTCTCAACAAATGCAGGTACGTCTTTGTCCGTCTCTGTGCCTTCTGTTCTTCAGTTCGACTCGAGAGGCGTTCAAGACCGCCTCCGAAAAACATAAACTAACGATTACTTCAATGAAACTACGAAAATTTAAATTAATACATTAAAACTGAAAAGCAAGCGAGGATATCACCAAATAAATTCTATAGCCCCCCCCCCCACAGAATTTATATTGTGATTTCCTCATTTGTGAATACACAACAAAGCAATAAATAACTACTACTGACATCTGATCGTTCTGTTGGAGCTATGATCAAGGAAATGCCAAAGCGTTTTTCAGAGGCGGTCATGAATGCCTCTCGAGTTGAACGGAAGAAGAGAAGGCACAGAGATGGACAAAGACATACAGTGCCTGTACTGTACGTCTTTGTCCGTCTCCGTGCCTTGTTCATGGCCGCCTCTGAAAAACGTAAATTAATGATTACTTCAGTGAAACTACGAAGAAAATCAAGTGAGGAAATCACAAAATAAGTTCTGTACGGGGAGGGATATAGAATTTATTTCATGATTTCCTCGCTTGATTTTCTGTTTTGATGCATTATTTTCAATTTTCGTAGTTTCATTTAAGTACAGTAATAGTTAATTTACGTTTTTCAGAAGCGGTCATGAATACCTCTCGAATTGAACGGACACCTCTCGAGTTGAATGGAAGGAGCGTAGCACCATCTAGTGGAAGCATTGTAGATTGCGCCTTATAGATGCGTCCAATGTATGAAAAAAAAAAGACAAAATAGCCATTTATTGAAGGTCCGCCTCATAATCCAGTGCGCCTTTTAGTGCGGAAAATACGGTATATACAGTCGTATACAGTATGTGAAAATTGTGTTGTACAACTATGCATAACTACAATACTCAAAAGCTGACATCTATTGTGTCTTGAAAAAAAAAAACATTCGCAATCATTGACCTGTTTTTAGATTCAAGAGTATCGTTGGGATTGGAGTCGGAGCTGGATCGTACATCCTGGCCAAGTTTGCTGTGAGTCCAATTCAGTTATTGTCGAGAGATTTGCGGTACAGTGATCCCTTGCTATTTCGCGGTTCGTTTATCGGGCTTCAGTGCATCGTGGATTTTTTCAAACAATCATTAAAAAAAAAACAAAAGATTTTTTTTTTTTTTTTTTTGAAGTCCGCAAAAATCAGTGTCTAAGTGTTGTTTACTATGCGTGCTAGTGTGTGCGCACTCTGCTCAAGCACGGAAGGTCCACATGGGACACGGCCTCCATTATCATGAGGTTTAGTTGATTAAAAAAAAAGAGAGGGAGAGAGAGAGAGAGACAGAGAGAGAGAGAGAGAGAGAGAGAGAGAGAGAGAGACTTATCAGAACAAAAGCAGGTCTCTCCATCTTTAATTGTCCAAACAACCTTAATTTAATTTACAGTGCAATACTTGACGTGCAATACTGTTTTCATGTGCAATACTGTCTTACTGTGTCCTTACTGTGCAATACTGCTCGATGTGCAATACTATTTCGATGCTGAAGCCACTACCTCAAGACCTCAAGTGCTAAGCTACTCTTATCCTGTGTCTTTCCTTGCTCTTACTTTCTCTACAATAAGCCGCTCTCGCACAACTCCAATTGCCCCACGGGGATAAATCAAGTTTTCTGAATCTGAATCTGAATTGACTAATCATAAACACGTCTGCTGCAAGCTTGCAGGGATCGCTGGCCTGTGTGTGTGTGTGTGTGTGTGTGTGTGTGTGTGTGTGTGTGTGTGTGTGTGTGTGTGTGTTGGTGCGCTCTGCTCAAGCGCAAAGGCCCACGTGGGGCAATTTTTTTTATATGTATGTCAATTGGTCGCTACTTCGCGGATTTTCGTTTATCTCGGGTGGTTTTGGTCCCCATTATCCGCGATAAACGAGGGATTACTGTATTTCCTGAAAGGAGCCAAGCTGTGAACCCCCAAAATGTTTCTGTATTTAGCTCATCTTCCCTGACCTGGTGGAGGGCTTGGTTCTGCTCAACATTGACCCCAATGGCAAAGGATGGATTGACTGGGCTGCCACAAAGGTACCTGACAGAATGTTTCCTGTGACTGATTTCCATTTCTAAACTGTGACACACACAACATAGGGATGTTTCGCAGCATACTGTTCATACCATGCAACATGCAATCGCTGTCCTTCCACTAGCTGTCAGGACTGACGAGCACCCTGCCAGACACTGTCCTGCCACATCTTTTCAGTCAGGTATGTTGAGGAGTCCTTGTAGCACACCAGCCTTTTGCGCAAGAGCCAGAAAGTCATGAAGCTTTTTATTTGGATACAGGAGGAGCTGATGAACAACACAGAGCTGGTGCAGAGCTACCGGCAACAGATCAACAACACCATCAACCAGTTCAACCTGCAGCTTTTCTGGAACATGTACAACAGGTAGAATGCTGGTTCGATTGTCGTTTCAAGACGTATGTATACGTTATCCTGGACGATCAAGCATCTCCACAGACAGCATGTTCATCATTATTATGACTTGTGATCTTCAACCCTCACTCGGAAGTCTTTCTGACCTAAGCCCAACCCAAAGGTACTCTTCGGAGACAAAGCAACTGTCAAAGAGCATAATATTCGACTCTTCTTGTCCTTTCTAGTCGGAGGGACTTGGAGATGAACCGCAGTGGGACTGTGCTGAATGCCAAAACCCTGAAGTAAGTCCAACACACCTGAATTTATTCTGGAATGAGTGGATGGAAATTTCAATTCCTTAATTCAGTCATGAAGTAGTAGAAACGTCAGCGGCAAAGTCACGTTTATTTGATTTTTATCCGAAAATTATATTCAGAAAAATCAATGTGCACATTGGCTAAGTAAAATGCTTTCCATAATTGGTGGGTTTGTTTTAGGTGCCCGGTTATGTTGGTTGTGGGAGACAATGCCCCTGCTGAGGAAGGAGTGGTGAGTCCCATTTTTGTTCCTTTTCTACATAATAACAAAAAAAAAAAAATGCTTTTCCAATTGTCTCCTCTTGAGGCATGACTCCTTTCTCAAGTAGATCTTTTGAGGAATCGTAACCGCAAACAATGCGGTAATTGTCTACATAATTTAATAACAGCATTAATGTACATACTGTATCATGAACATGAGCACCGGTTGAGCTCTGGCTGCACAAGTTACAAAAGCGCAAAAACCATATTGTAAAATCAATCCCAAAATCTGACAAAACAAAATGAACGACACCACAGCACATCATCCATGCTAATATATTTTTAAATGAGGCACTGTTATTGTCCTGTGTTGTCCTTATGCATTGTTGTGAAATCATGAAAAAGTGACTGTGAATATTTAGAGTTCTGAAGACGATTCAAGAGATGTCATCCTTGATTTTGCACCTAATGGGGCTGAATCGATATCAGGGACCCTGTTGCCCACCAGTCCCCATGAACCACACAAATAGCCTGCAGGCCTGTTCAACCCATCGCTCACCGGTGATGGAACGTTGCGATTTCCTAGGAATGTTATCGATCATTTGGACATGTAAACACGTGCGTAGATTTATTGAAATAATGTGCTGATATTTATCCATTTCCTACCAAATCATTCTTGATAATGTTTGTGAGACATTATTTGCATGAACAATTGTCTTTACACAGAGGAAAATCATTAATTATGAACAAAAACAAACAATTCAAGGTCATTACCCACACATTTCATACTACAGATATGGGGGCATGTAAAATCGACAAAGTTCGGTTTTGATGTCATTTTTTTTGTCGACAGCAAGTGTCAAAATGACCGACCCCCAGAAATGGATGAAAATGGGTCGATATTGCTGCTTAATTCATATTTCACAAACACAATATTAATCGGAATGCTGTGTTTAGACTAGTCAGGGTGCACAGAACATATTTTGTTGAAAAACTTGTTGACTTCATCTTTGGTTGGTTGGTCTAATATGGTTCACTATTTGTGTTCTGTGCAATGTTATTCATGTTTGGATGGAAATGCAGTTCATGACTACATTTCCTACCCAAAGCAAAGCAGATCAGTTAGACAGCCTGGATAAAACTCACCACAAGCATATACTTCCCTCTTGTTGTCGTGTCTGTTTGTCCATTTGCATGAGTGGGTGTCTGTTGCCTTTGTAGGTGTGCGTGCGTGTGTGCATGCATGCATGCATGTGTTCTGTTGGGGGCCAGATGGTCTCATTTTGACTCCGAGGGCTCTCAATTTGAAAATGGTGCAAGTGCTGCGTATATGCTTCTGCTCTATGCGGAAACTTAAATCAAACCCGTCGAATCAAAAGCAGGAGGAGTAAGATGCAGTCAAGCGGGGGGATAAGGCTGGATGTTGCTTCAGCAACTGCAGAATGGCGGTGAGATAAAAACATCAAAAGAGGCAAAATGTAAAAAAAAAAAAAAAAGTCTTTTTTTTTTTTTTTTGATGTGACAGATGGAGGTCATCTCCACTGATGTGAACAATTGAGGCAGTGTTTGCCTCTAAATATATCACAGTCCTTTACTTGAAATCAGCAAAGGGTGGGGGAGAGAAGGGAACATGGTAACGGGTGCTAACAAACATGTTTTATTGTCTTCTGTATAAGATGGCATTTGAAATTCAAAAAATGATTTGGCAATCTATTTGGGGGATTTGGATTAAACTCAGCAGGATTCAGTGAGCGAAATCATGCCCTTCGCAAATAGCAATGTTTGTGTGCCTGCGTGTGTATGTGTGTGGAATGAGTCATCACTGCAGCACGCTGCAGTATCTGGGTCACTCATAGTCCCTTTTATAATGGAGCATATGCTGTTGATGTCGTCAATTCATTTGCAAATCATTGTCTTTTTCAAAGTGACAGTTCAATCACAGCGATGTCAAACTTTTCTTGTGAATGAGGTTGCTTATTCTGTTGAACTTGGTCTCCAGGTTGAGTGCAACTCCAAGCTCGACCCAACCAACACCACCTTCCTAAAGGTAACCACGACGCATGCATATTATTATGCATTATCTGAATCATAATGTACATGGAATGTGTAATCACGGCCACGATGGGCATCTGTTATTGTTTACTGTGACAAAAACATGAACAACTTTTTCATCGACTTAGAATTCCACTTTTACTCCACTGGAATTCAAATAACAGAATGAAATTATAATCCAAGCATTTCATATCCGTTCTTGTAGTCATCATGCTCAAGATCAGAATCTTCAGCATCACTGCTGCTTGTTTCTTTAAGCGAAATAATAGCTGCCATTGTCAATTATAACCTCAGAATACTTAATTTATTGTCTTTGAATGCTGGATTTATCCAAACATGCTGCATTAACACAATATGGTCAGAAGTTTTTGGGAATCATCATGTTGCATATACAAGTGGTCCTCAAACACTGTGGCCCGGCCTCTTGTACTGGGCAGCACAGGGGTTTAAAAAAAACAAAACAAAACAAAACATTTGTTTCCTGTGTGTGTGTGTGTGTGTGTGTGTGTGGGTGTGTGTGTGTGTGTGTGTGTGTGTGTTGTGTGACCAACCACTTCTTTATTTTTTTTACCATAATTGGGGATATTTTTTTCTGTGGAGCAGGATGGGGCAGGTGTGAAAATCAACCTCTAATCTTCCAATAGATATTCATTTTACCACACAGTTTTTATATTAAAAAAAAATCACAATAATTCTGTCGAGGTGCCATAGATGATGCCGGCAGAAGTCCGTGATGGTAAAACTTGACGATACAAGCACAAACTAAGTTAGTGTATGAAGCCACCTAAAAGTGCAGAGAACTTTTCAGTTTCAGAGAACATTTTTTCATGGCCTTTTCCTTTTCTCATGACAGATGGCTGACTCTGGTGGACTCCCCCAGCTTACACAGGTAACACACTAACCGAACATGGCACACTTCGTCAAGTTCCTCAAGTTTCATGTGGTTGTTTTGTTTTCACAGCCTGGGAAGCTCACTGAAGCGTTCAAGTATTTCCTTCAAGGAATGGGCTACAGTAAGTATCCTGACCCCCAGTAACTGCCGTAGGCAATATTTTGTCTTTATTGCTGTCTTTTTGGTCACAATATGTTTGTAGAAATGCACCTTAGTGGTAGTATTCAGGATTTGAGGCCAGGTTTTGTTCAGAGAGACACAAGTTGAATTAATGTTGGCCTCTGTCTCCCTTGCCCTGTTCTCTCAGTCGCTTATGTGAAGGATCGGAGGTTGAGTGGAGGGCCAGGTACTTCCTCCTCCACATTCACCTCTGACCTCTTACTGCTGCCCTGTATGATGCTCTTTTCAAACACGTATTTTGTTTGGTTTTTAATGCAGTGTCTTGGGATGTTTCTGAACCTTTTATTATTTTTTTAATTGTCATTTTTTGGCATTTGCAAGACCTAAAGGCCCTCCATCTCTGAATATTTTTTCCTTGAGTGGAAAAATATACTGTCCTTTGTTTTCCTCCCCTCATCATGCCATTTCCAAAACTGCTCTTTGCATGGCCCTTAATGAGCTTTTGGCAAGGCCTTGCTGATTGCATTCATGACAAATGCAAATATTTTTTAAATACCATGATGAAGAACTGCAATTTCAATATTCTTTATATATTATTGATAGCCATAAATATATCTCTCCATATAGATACATACTGTGTATTCATATACACTACTCACAAAAAGATCGGGATATTTGGCGACAGTGACATAATATCATGAAAGTAGGACATTTGAGTAGAAGAATGCACTGGGGAGTTCCTCATCTCAACCAATTCATTGAAACAAAAGTTAACAACAATGGTGGGTACACCACAACAAAAAAATGTCAACGTCTCGATAACTCATCATGTGCCCTTGAGCATCAATTACAGCTTGACGACGACGTCTCATGCCGTTCACAAGTCGACTTATTGTCTGATGAGGCATCCCACTCTTCTTGAAGGACAGCCCTCGGGTCATTGAGGTTCTGGGGTGCAGAGTTTCGAGCCTCTACACGGTGACTCAGCTGATCCCGGTGGTTTTCAATAGGATTCAGGTCTGGAGAAAGTGCAAGCCATTCCATTTCCGGTACACCAGTCTCCAACAGCCGTTCCCTGATGATGGGACCTCGATGAGCTGGAGCATTGTTGTCCATGAAGATGAAATTTGTGTCTTGTTCATGAAGAGGCACAACCACTGGATGAATAATGTTATTCAGGTAGTCTTCGATTGTCACAAAGCTTGTCAGATAGCAACAGTGGCCGATGCATAGCGCTCTCCTTGATGTCTCCGACATCATTGGCGGCCGTCATTTCTGCTCAGTGTGAATCGACTTTCATCGGAGAACAGTGCTGAGACCCACGGGTCCCTCATCCAGCATAAATTTTCCTTGGGCCATGCACGACGGTGACGGCCTGTGCCCGGTGGTGTGGCCAGGTACGCTTGCAGGTCATCTAGCACACAGACAACGCTAATGCAAATGCTTTCGAATGGTCTGACGTGACACTTGGGTGCCTCTCACCTCCCTTAAACATGCCTGGAGTTGAGTGACATTCATCATCCGGTTTCTCAGGGCATTGTTCACAATGTAGCTGTCATCAGCATGGGATGTGGCCAAAGGACGTCCACTTCGACATCTTTCTGTGACTCTTCCAGTCTCTCTGCCTCTCTATTGCAACCTGCTGATGTGACACCCTAAGCTTTTGTCTGATAACGTCCTGTTTGAAGCATCACAATGGCAAGGGACTCTTGATCCATTTGTTACATGTCGTCTTGGTCTCATGATGTCAAAAATGTGCACGGCATGATGAGGACGACTGTTTAAACACCAGCTTGAATTGAACCAGGACATTTATTGTTCGATTCAAGGATCAAACGACTGTTGTGAATTTTGCTGTTAAGCTCTGAGTTAGAGAACAGCAGCTTGTGCAAAAAGTACTGAAACAATTCACAGTTGGACTTGTGCATTTGAGGTTTCATGAAGTTCACCTGTCAAGGTTTGAATGCATTTTAGGCTCGTCCTGAACTTTCACCCGAAAGCCAAATATCCCGGACTTTTTGTGAGTAGTGTAGTTTTTATGTCAACTCACAGGTGTCAAACTCAAGGCCCAAGGGCCAGATTTGGCCCGCCACATCATGTAATGCAGGTCGCTAAAGCAAATCTAGTTTAATTTATTTTTCTGAAATTCAGTTTACACCCACACATAAAACCAATTTTTCTATAATCGGTTCCAAAATTGCTAATTGTCTTCACTTTTAATAACATTGGTATATTGCAATTTTTGTTGTTGTTATCAAACCACTCTGTTGTGCAGCTCTAATAATATGATGAGGCAGTTGTAAATTTCTGTGGTTTCACGGTCATTGTGGCTCTATGAGGGAAACCATAACCACAATGTGGCGTGCGACAAAAATAATTTTGACACCGCTGCTTTACATGGTAATAATACCGTAAAGAGGAAAGCTGATTACTCGATCACATTTAAGATAAGACAAGATATCCTTTATTTGTCCCACACTGGGGAAATTTACAGTCGACAGCAGCAAAATTAGGGTGTAGAAAGAAGAAAAACAAAGTGTTTGCATTCAAAGAGTCATATGGTTTTCAAAGCACCTTAATAAAAAAAACAAAACAAAAACAAAAAACCCGTAAAATTATCTTTTCACAAACAGTCACCCTTCTAAAAGAAAAAAAAAACGACAACAACAAAAACAGCCAGCGTGCAAGTCTTTTCAGCAATGAGCTCCACATAATTCGAAAATAAAGCCCAAGCTCCTCAACTGCATGCTGCTCATAATGCATTTGTGACTAGACCAACAACACCAACTGCTACATTGCTCAAATCCAGGCTCTTGTTTGTTCATCCGCAGCAAAAAGGGGACATTTTAATTTTAATTTCCCGAAAAGCATGATCTCCCCTCATATCAGTAATGTGAAGCACATCAACACGTGTTGACGTGCTTTTTTTCTTCACCCCACAGTGCCTTCCGCCAGTATGACTCGCCTGGCTCGCTCCAGGACCGCCTCCCTGACAAGCGCCAGTTCCATGGACGGGTCACGTTCTCGTGCCTGCACCCACTCCGACAGCACCGAGGGAGTTGGCGCAGTCAGCCACACTATGGAAGTTTCCTGTTGAGGTGTCAGAAAAAGAGGGGAGGAAGGGGTGGAGGGACAGAGAGAGAAGCCATAGCGGGGAACAGTCAAGGAGATTGTTTTAGGAAACGAATTTGATGGGATGACGTCAATAGCCATGATCGCTCTCTCTGTCTTTGTCCTCGAGATCCTTTGTCTGCTATCTTCTATCCTCCTATATTGTAACAAATCAGTTAATGTGCATTTACAGTCAAAAGTAGACATGCATTCATCATGGGCATGAATGTCACGTTCATGTTTGCGCCTTTAATGATTGAGTTGAAGTTTCCTTTCCTTCTGATAAGCTGTCCACTGTAGTAACCGCTTTCTCTGAAAGGCTTAAAGAACATAAAATGAGTGCACACAGAGTTCAAATGATTTATAGAGGCTCTAACGTAGATAATATAAACATTCAACTCACTCTACCAAGTAGCGACGAAGGTTCAAGAAGGAAATTCGAATGGACAGAGTCAAGCCTTGCTAATGTGTTTGTAGGAGTCACCATTCACTGCAACTGGTGGTTTCTCTTTGCCATTATTGAGGCAGACCCTCCTACATTTTTGAATATGCCTAAAAGGCAGGTCTGTACCGCCAAACCAATCCGTTTTAATGAACTCGTCCAACTCTGCCAAGACGTGTGGTCAAATACCAAGTCACAATTATCCCAGAAGAATGCGGTTGGCTATAAAATGCACCTGGTTGAGGTCAAACTCACAAAGGAACATTTGACCAATATTAGCGAGTTTTATATACACTCTACATACAGTATTTCAGCCAGTATGAAATACTAAGTGAATCAGAGAAATTCACAAATAAATAAGAATATGTGCACTCATTTCCTGTTTTTAAATCTCCTCGAAAGGACAGTTCCAATCAATCATTAAAAGCCCCAAATAAATGTATGCCCATGATTGAGTGTTTTGAAACTTCTGAACGCAACTTTGCTATTGCTATTCCCAACTCCGCCTTCCTTCGTAATACTTGCCACAAACTCACTCTTGAATTTGTACTCTTGACTATCTCATAGTTGTGTTTGCTAAGTAGACCCCCTTTATTGGCTCGAGCCCCTTTCATCACCCCTTGCCCCCGGCACATACACAAAAACACATGAACCGTTTGTGTAGCAATATTCAGAAAAGAGCTGCTCAAGTCACGATATGAAAAAAGGAGAATGTGAGGAGGTCAAAGAAGATGTAAGGGGTTCGAAAATGTCTTTTGTATCGGCACTTTATACGGTGGTCACAAGGTATCCAGAATTTGACAGAAATCAGAACACAACCAACTGTATTGTCAGAGTAATGCTTAGACTGCGCATAATTGTTTGCTTGTTAGCATGATAGATAGATGACACGCAAACGACAATGCTTTTAAGATCCACTTGAGTTATGTGTCTCAGGGGTTGTACAGACTCGTCGACGAGTTGACTTTACTCGACAACGGCCTTTGGACCGCAATCTCAACTAGTTGCTAATCATGTCACTGAATGCGAAGCTGTGGTTCGTGTGGGAGAAAAGGGGGGTGAAAGCCGGACTCCAGCAGGATTTTGAACAACTTTTTGGCCTACACTATCAAAGTAGACAGAGTATGGAGAATTATTCCACCACCCACAAAGAGGTTCATAATGACCCGCATTGAGGTCTCGGCCGCGCTGGAGAAACATCATAAATTTCCATCATGCAGAATCCACTGCTGTGCTAAGCCCAGAACACGCGCAGGTTTCCTCGTTTGGCCAAGTTGTGCAAACTTGTGCACGTTGTTACCTGGCTATCCTGGTGGCAAGCCCACAGAGCAAGATATATTTTTTCCCCCCCCCTGGCTGGAAATGCCATCACACCACAGCGGTCGTGCTTTCACCCAGTCCACATCAATGTGCTTCTTTTCTAACATATGTTTGATGTAAATTTGGTGTTGCACATTGTCAGTGAATCTAGATTATTGCAAATCATTCCATCCTCCTGTGATTAAAACAAAAAAAAGAAAATATTACTGTAGTACTACACTGAATATAACAATGGTGTCACCAGCTACTAGTTGACATTGACTTGATTTTCAGTACGTTCGTGTCGACGTGAAAAAAAAAAAAAAATCCAAGTCGTGCAACCCTTATTACGTGTAACATCGCAGGCTGCAACCAGCTCATCATTTTTATTTACTTCTTTATCATGACCAATTTTACAATTATGTGACCCAAGTTATCCTCATTAAAAAAAATACTGAAACCATTGAACACAAACACACACAAGCTGATTTCAAGTGAGATGACATTGTATGATTTGTGAGCTCTTCAAACAGATGCATTATGATCACATCTTCAACAAATATTGATGACAATTTTCGATTTCTTTTATTTACACTATTGCCGAGAGCAGCTTTAAGATGTGTGCCATTTGTATTTCCACAACAGTAATATAGTGTAGAGTTGTGTTTCGTAACATCTATATGCATGTGATGTTTGATCTTATGATGCTTTATTCTATGAGTAGTCTAGTATTAGGGTGGTTACTTCGATAGAGCCATGCTTGTAACTACTATCCATCAGTCTGTAACTGCATGGTTGTGGTTGTGGTTGTAGTCAACTCTTTGTGATCTCCACTTTGACAATCACTTTCTGATCAATAGCAAACACGACCAGTGGGACTGACGCAGCACCAGGCTTGTTCACCTTGTCTTGCTGGGTCACCCCCCCCCACCCCAACCCCCCCCCCACACCATAATCAAAACTTATTGTTCTTATTGCAACTCGCCCCTCTTCTTATATGTACCAAAGTTATACACCCACACACACTTAAATATACATATAGATGTACAGTACTGGTATATACATACATGCCAACAAAAACTGCACAGGCTCGGTGTTGAAAGGGAACTACTTACTGTATGACCAAGGGAAAAAGGCATAAATAGTCACACACAGTACAGTAGTTCATTATTTCAGTGGAAAAAGTCCGTATTTGTTTTGATGTGCTACGTCACCATACATGCATTAGTATATAGTATGGATGTACTTAGAGCTTTAGAGTAGGGAAGTTGTGTGCTGTTGCCTGCTCTTATACTGGGCCGCAAATGGGTCCCCTGGTTCTTGGATTATTCATGTACATCGTCAATGCACCCTGGTCACCGATGTCACCTGTTACAAAAAAAACCCTTTGTTCAGGTCCGGCATAGCAGGTGTGCACATTTCTGAGATGGCCTGTGAGAAACGGGGCTGTTTTGGAGCCATTTGGGCACCAAGCTCAGAATGTAGGGCAACCCCCAACCACCTTAAAAAAAAAAAAAAAAAAATCTCCCATTCCCTAAAAAAGGTGCCCCGATTCTCACAGGTGAACCCAGTTGCACCCTAAAGGGCTATCAGCTGAAGTCACTTTTATAAAAATGTCTGCCATTAGATGTGTTTTTTTTTTTTTCTGCGCACCGAGCGACTGACACAGACTGAAAAGAGAATGTGAGCTTGTTGATACTGGGGAGTAAGTTGTCACGGAGGGTTATGTTTGAAACCTTAAAATTTATGTAAAAATCCAAATACTTGTGAACATGAGCTGGAGGAAGGCGTTAGGACATTGCATGGAAAACAAACACCTCAATCATTTGCATGGAGTGGAGTGTATGTGGGGTGTATAAAAGACAACCTTCAACACACACTGCCCAGGGGGCGGGGGGTCATGGGGGTATGGTGTTCTCCTGAATGTATTTTGTCCCTTTTTTGAAGTGCTGTACAGTATTGTCACCCTAAACCTTATCCTCCCAGAATTTCTACACTATACTTTGTACCTCCACTTGAGCCAACGTTATGATTCCCCCACTACAAAAGTCGTGTAGGTGACTTGTGCTTTGGCACTGAATGAGTTTAGCCCTCCTTGCACTTTTTTTTTTCTTCTTGGATTACGAGAGCTGGCTACTAACACCAGATTTTGATGTTGGGTTATGGTGAAATTCCTGATATAAACGCGATCAACATGGTGAAACTTTATTTTAGTTCAGTGATTTGTTCATGTGTATTAATACAGTTATTCTCCTTACTGTCATTCAGATTAATTTCACTTGAGCAATAAGTATTTTTTTTTCTTGTTTGCATTGTTTCATCATGTCTTCCCTGCCATGAGCAGTCACAACAATTCTTACCTGCTTGGCTGTCATGTGTGATGTAAAGTTTAAATATGTCATCTATACACCATAAGCTGTCACTGTTCCATGTACTAAATAAGTAACAAGTTATAAATAAAGACCTAGTGTCAGCATTTGCTGTGTCGAATGTGATCAAATTTGAATCTCTCATTTAACGTGACTAACACCCTCTAAGGTTTTATATATATACTGCATGTGTGTGTGTGTGTGTGTGTGTGTGTGTGTGTGTGTGTGTGTGTGTGTGTGTGTGTGTGTGTGTGTGTGTGTGTGTGTGTGTGTGTGTGTACACGCGGTGTATACAAGTACATACGGTGGATACATACTGTATCAGTGAATCGAAGGTAAATATGACTCCAAAATGAAACAATTACAAATTACAAAGGGTGTTTGGAATTATCCTTTCACACTCTTTAATGGCAAGATTAACTGTCTTAGAGACAAAGTGAGAGAGAGCAGACTTGCATGGTTCGGACACATCCAGAGGAGACATCTTGAGTGTATTGGTCAAAGGGTGATAATGATGGAGCTGCCAGGAAAAAGATGTAGCGGAAGATCAGAGAGAAGGTTGGTAGGTGTAGTGAGGGAAGACATGAAGGCACTTAGTGTTAGAGAGGAGGTTATAGAAGATAGACTTGGATGGAAACGATGTGGCAACCCCTAATAGGACAAGCCGAAACGAAAAGAGGAACTTAATTATCGGGTTATTTGACTTATGTTTGTTGTATTTACAGTCTTATTCAAACAAAAGCTTATAGGAGACCATGTAGGCATCACAGTAGACATACAACATCCGGTCCACTGGGCTGTAATTGAGGAAGTAGATGCTTGGACACATCTTGTGGATGAAGATGCCAAGGTTGAACTTCTCCACTCCAGTTGCGGTGTCAAATGAGTAGAAGATCTCTTCCCTGTCCTTATTGACATAACGCGTAGCGTAGAGGGTACCACAGGCCATGAAGGTATTGGTGACCGCCTGCTTATAGACGGAGGTGTGCCAAGTTTGGTTGATCGTCGGCGTATCTCCTTCTTCCACTTTGGACAACATCAGGTTCCCAAAGTGTTGGTCCATGCTGTAGATGAGCCACACACCTGACTCATCTGTTGCAAGGTCCATGTCAGTGTAGGGGTAGCATTCGTTTATTTGACAAAAATTCCCCTTGGAGTTATGTCTGGAGAAAAAGAGTGAGATATTTTTCGTTGACGTGTTGGTTATCTTAAAGATTGCCAATATAGTATCGAACAGGGGTCACCAACGTGGTGCCTGTTCTAAAGATGGTTCACCAGTCATGGGACATTGGAATTTTCTAAAAATGGTGTAGGAGTGATCATTTTTTAAATATGAACACTGGCAGACCTTCAAGAAGCATATTGATATTTATCCAGCTCCAAACTAAATCGATCTGCATCTTCACATATATGAGTATTGTGAATTAGTAATCATTGTCAGATGTGTTCATCTAGCTGGTAGCACCCAAGAAGTAGCTTTCAGTTTCAAAAAGGTTGGTGACCCCTCTTTGTATCATATAACAAAACAAAAGAAAAACGAACCTGGTGCCTTTGGGTAACTGCAGCGTGGAAACGGTTTTGGATGCTAAGTTGAACCGACAAAGTCGGTCACTGTTATAACAATTGTAGTACAAAGCATCGCCATATAGAACAACATTTGGTCCCTGAACGGTGTTGGTGGTTGGATTGGCAGGATGGATGAGGAAATTATCTGCAATGAGACAAGAGTGCCTTCATTTATTTTATCGCTCAAATAAACTTCTTATGCCTCACAAGCCAATCCCAGCTCTATTTGGAGAGAGGCCGGGTACACCCTGAATTGGTGGCCGGCCACTCACAGGGCTAAAAAAAAAAAAAAACAAAAAGACCCAAAAAGCTTACCGGTAATAATAAATATTGACAACATGATTCAAAGAAATTGCACTTTCCTCAGAAAATGCTATGAAATGCTGTGCAATTCAAACAGTGATTGAAAAGCATATGTGTATACAGTATAATGTTATTATTCTTATCATTATTATTCATTTTAATACAGTTGATCCAAGGTGTACCCCGCCTTTCACCCTGACTCAGTTGGGCTCAGCTTCCCAATGACATTGAAACACAAATGGTACAGAAAACGAATGTGGAGATCCGTAGGGATGCATTTTTTTTTTTTTCAAAAGATGTGCTTTTGAATTCCCGATAGTGGAGCGGTACCACGATCTGTCGCTGTATACCTGGTGTCTTCATTCCGACAGTCAGAGAGCTCAGGCTGGAGTAAAAGGTGATATGGTTGGCAAATATGTTGTTGACGTTGAGAATCACCCGCCAATACCAGTTCTTTTTGTCCTTCTCAGGTTTCGGGTCACGGCCCCAGCCTCCATACTTGTGGTTAATAGTCGTTTCTCCTTTTGAGTAGAATCGAGGCCCGGTAATGTTCACAAACTTGCCTTGGGGACAAATATCTACAGAGAAAAGGGAAGTATATGCAAGGATTATATTTATGAACGATCAATCATATGCGTTAAAACACTTCTACCGATTAGCAATCAGGAGGAGTAAAATGATTGCCGTTTTTTTGTGGCTATGCCCTCGAGAGAAACTTGAAGATGAAGCTTGCCTGAGGTCTGGGTGTCCGGTTGATGTGTGGGCCCTTGACCGTGTTCATTTTCATTTCTGCACTCATCCAGGGCTCTTTTCAGGCGCTGGTTGTCTTTACGTTTCTTTTCGACCTGAAGGGTGTCGTATTTCTCCAACTCCCGCAGCTGCGTTCTTAAGTGCATCAGCTGAGACAAACCAACAACAAACCAAAGCAACGACCACAAAGGTATGAATGATTACATCGGGGAACTAAAGAATAAAAAAACCATCAATTGAAATGTGAAAGGGATGTCATGACACGTTAAAAAATATGCAGTGTTTTCTCTTCTGGGGATGGTAGATAGTATTGGAATTCCATGCACTGTTTATTGGATTAGGTGCAGTCAATGTCAGCATCACATTAACTACAGTAAAAATTGTCTCCTGCTTTATGTTGTCTCAAATGAGTTTCAAAATGTCAATTGGCATTGTACGGAATGACTTTTTTTTTTTTTTTTGGCATGTTAACTGCTTACACTCAAACTTGGCATTAACAAAACTTACCTGTCTGCCAGAGTCAGTAGTTAACTGCTCGTACTCCTGCGTGGTTGCGTTGAGCCTGTCGAGCATATTCCTGATCTCAATGAGTTCATTTTCGATCACCTGAAGGCTGACGGCGCCATATAGCTCGCCATCATCCTCCTTCTCCAGCACTGACAAATCTTTTAGTAGTTGGGGCAGACGGAGCTTCAAACCAAGCAGCAGACTTTCAAGTTCCAAGGCCTGCAAAGAACAAACACTTTTTTTTGGGGCAATAATTGACATCACAAAAACAGTTTTTCGAAAGCATCATTTGCGGCACGTCACCTTCTGTGCGGTGACGGTGTGAGAGCATTTTCTTGCATCGTCATTCACTGAGTTGAGGGTCTCATGAGGGAAGGTCTTCTCTTTGTTAGTCAGCTGACACACGCAGCGATCTTTTGGATTCAGCTGATGAAGCAAACAATTTTCAAAAAAATATTCTCTTCAAAATCACGGCGAAATCTGATTTTAGAAGTGGAACTCGGCATGAAAGTTTGGAATGATAGAGCTCACCTGCAGGGTGAAGTTGAACAGAGAACACAGGAGAATGAGCGTGTGACGCTTCATGATGGCTTACAGGAGAATGAAAACCATCACTGAAAACCACGCATCTTTGAATGCCGCTGCATCAGGAACACCATCTGTCAAGGATCACTTCCTCCTCTGGTTTCACTTCAACAAATATTTTGGTTGTGAAGAAAACTAAGTATGAATTTTGGATGAAAAAAAAAACATTGTTTCCCATAAAAGTTATGCACCATCATCATTTACTTGGAAAATAAAGCATAACACTAAAATATTACACTGGACACGAGTCAACTAATTTTTACAACTGTTTTTAATCAGAGATGCAAGTAAACATTTTGAGATGGACTTACTGTATGTGTGTGTTGTTTTTTTTTGGCACCTATTTTCAATCTGTCTTTGGTTATTCCCTAGTACATGAGGTTTTCATCCATTTATCCATTTTCTGATCCACTTATCCTCATGAGGGTTGCAGGGACACCCTGAACGGGTTGCCAGCCAATCGCAGGGCACACAGAGACGAACAATCATCCGCACTCACACTTACACTTAGGGACAATTTTGAGTGTTCAATCAGCCTGCCATGCATGTTTTTGGAACATGGGAGGAAACCGGAGTACCCGGTGAAAACCCACGCAGGTACGGGGAGAACATGCAAACTCCACAGTGGATGGCCGGAGCCAGAATCCAACACTGCACCTCTGCACTGTGAGGCCAACGCGCTAACCAGTTGACCACCGGGCAGGTGTATATTTATTTAAAATCATTTTCTGGGCACTTTGTATTGAACATTTGGTTCTTATTATAAAAAATAAATTACAAAAATAATTCAAAATGCAACCAAATAATTTGGGAGGTGACATTTTAGAGGGGCTTCAGCTCCATGAAATAGGCATAACAATGCCACTAATCATTATGAATAATTATAAAAGCAGTCCAGGGTGACGAAGGCTGAGAGCAGTTCGTGCCTTCTGTGGTGATTCTGGCATCTGACATTGAAGCCAAATAGCTCCCACTGTACTGCGTCAAGAGGACGTAACGTTTACTGCATCATATGGGGCTGCCAGCATGTCCACATACTAATTGGCGACCAGTCCAGGGTGTACGTACTGTGTATGAATGCGTATTTACTTTTAAGATGATGGCTCTCCGGGTGGCCCGGTGGTCGACTGGTTAGCACTTCGGCCTCACAGTGCAGAGGTGCAGTGTTTGATTCCAGCTCCGGCCTCCCTGTGTGGAGTTTGCATGTTCTCCCCAAGGGTTTTCTCCGGGTACTCCGGTTTCCTCCCACATTCCAAAAACATGCGTGGCAGGCTGATTGAACACTCCAAATTGTCCCTAGGTGTGAGTGTGAGCGTGGATGGTTGTTCGTCTTTGCGTGCCCTGCGATTGTCTGGCAACCAGTTCAGGGTGTACCCCGCCTACGACTCGAAGACAGCTGGGGTAGGTTCGAACACGCCCCACGACCCTTGTGAGGATAAAGCGGATCAGAAAATGGATGGATGGATAGATAATGGCTCTCCTCTAAATTGACCGTCACTGTGAATGTGAGTGCGAATGGTTGTTTGTCTCTTTGTACCCTGTGATTGTCTGGTGACCAGTTCAGGGTGAACTTCACCTCTTGCCTAATGGCAGCTGGAATAGGGATCAGCAAGCTCACGACCCTTGTGAGGAAAATGAATGAATGATGGCTCACTTTCCTGAAATTTGGCATGATCAGTCACCCTCATTAACCATTCTGTCTGAAATATCCACCCATCCATCCATTTTCGGATCAGCTTTATCCTCACAAGGGTCACCGGGGGTGCTGGAGCCCATCTCAGATGTCCTCGGGCAGTAGGCGGGGGACACCATGGCACACAGAGACGAACAACCATCCGCGCTCACACTCACACCTAGGGACAATTTAGAGTGTTCAATTAGCCTGCCACGCATGTTTTTGGAATGTGGGAGTAAACTGGAGTACCCGGCGAAAACCCCCGCAGCCCCGGGGAGAACATGCAAACCCCACACAGGGAGGCCGGAGCTGGAATTGAACACGGTGAGGTTGACGCGCTAACCACTGGACCACCAGGCCGCCTGTATAAAATACTGTACGTATAATGATTTGTTTGGAAAAAAAAAGGCTATCCGCTGTACGCCGCCATGGGAACTTTAGATGTTATTGCCCCCCAAAAAACCCAAAAATTAGGAAGCTGTTTGTTGCACAATTATTATGAAATTTGGTACTTTTCTCTTTTCAAAGTTTCACATCCATCTTATCATATATTAAAACGGAACAAGAAGTGAATGTTCTAAGTCGAAACAAGAAGTGAGTGCGTCAAACTATAACTTCGTTTGTTATTAAGACACACAAGAGGTGTGGGAAGAAGTGTAGTGCGATCATAGAACCAGCTCAACTCCGTGTCAGTTTACACTTGACGATTTCAGTTCTCAACATGCTGTTCTTGCTACTTCTACTGGCATCCACAGTGAGTAACGTCTGTTTCATGCTGCATCACAAAAGTATCTGCACTCATTTTTATTGTATTCCTTTTTATATTATTATTTATTTATCTCTTTTAATTACTGTGAACATTTTGTGACACAAGGGTTGCCATGCATGATATTGTGAATCAAATACCTTTATTTAAAAAAATGGTAACTAGTCCTCTATTTACCAAACATTCAGTTGGTATGGTTTCTGACTTTGGTAGGTACTGGTATTAGTTTAAGAACATGTGAACTTCACAAAGGCCAGAGTCAACATAACTTTATGGGAATAATACGACTGTAGCATTGCTGTCGCTCTCCACTATCTGGTTCTAAAATAGTACAGGAAAATGGAGAGGCACAACACCCATCATTATAAAATGGGACATTAAAAATGAGTTTATTGTCCAGACCTTGAAGGAGAAAGGTGCCGGATGAATGCAGGTCAATCACAGCAAATACACAATGCAGTCATATTAACTGAAAATTGCTCACAATGTCTTATGGGGCATTTCACAGAACATAACGGGGGACTGATTTGAAATTCAGTCATGTATTAACCAGCGTTATGAGTCTTCATTTCTTTGTCATAATAATAATATTAGTCAGCATTATCATGCAATTTCTAGCTTTGTGCTGTTGTTTTGTTTGTTTGGTTTTTTTGTGTGTGTTTGTTGGTTTTTTATAGAGCAGGCCCAACTTTGTGCTTGATATCAGGGTAATTGCCAGGTCCAGTATGTGCCGGGTCAGATGAAAAATGACTCGTGTGCATGTGAGGTGAACACCAACGTATGGCTGTTTCCTGCAAAGAAGTACGAGGCAACACTGCAACAAGTTGAATCTTGTGATGATTCCCTTAAGAAGCTCCAAGAGCAGGTAAAGTTAAACCAGTTCTAATCTGTCGGACAGACTACCGTACTTTTAATTGAAGCACATTTGAATTTTTCATGTACACTAATCATTTTTTGGAAAGCTTAATTAGGATTTGGGTTTTCGACAAACCACTTGATCTGCAGCCAGCAATCCGTATTCTTTTCCACTAGGTGCATCGGTCAAAACAGCGTCTCCCTGAGATTCATGAAGTGGTTGAGAACATAACAGGGCGGCTGGAGCCTTACCAGTACCTACATTATAAGGGCCTCTATTCTGCCTTGTCTCTGCGTCAGTTGGGTGAAGAACTTGACAAACTCGAGGCTGACATTAACGCCATGTCCCTTCAAGTGAACAATGATGAATCAACAAAACTCTCAAAAGAGGTATGTCAGACCAGATAGCAACCAACCACAAATAGTAATCAAATCATTTAACAACAACAAGTAAACCCCATGTTAGAAAATTGTATTGAAAAGTCTGGAGCACAAGAACACACAGTCGGCACTATTCACTAAAAGTCAAAGAATTTTGGGTGAAATTTCAGGATGAGGCTAAAATGCTCCATAACCTTCACAGGTGAACTTCATTTAACCATCTCTAAACTTTTGAATGCACGTCCAACTATTTAAATAACTCTGCACAACTTGCAGTTTGGCAACAAAGAAGTCAATGACAACATTCAAAACTGATGTTTGATACATGAATCAACACAAATTATCTGGTTCTATTAGAATTGGTATTTAAACAGTCCCTTTCATCATTCTGTTCATAGTTTGACATTATGAGGCCAAGATGACACGTAACAATTGCGCGGCAGCATCTCGCCATTATGACCCTTTAAACAGGATGTGCTCAGAGAGAGGTGGCCATTGGAGCTTCGAGTGTCAGAGTCTCATTCGTCTTATTAGGTTTATACAAACAGACTGGAAGAGTCACAGAAAGCTATAGAAATGGACATTCTTTAACTTTGTTGGTCCATTCACTGATCAAATACAAATTGGGAATCTTTGTTCGACAAAAAAAAAAAAAAAAAAAAAAAAAAAACTTAAACATCGACCGGTTGGACATAGGATTCATTCAAAATTTTAGAGTAGGTCTAACTAAGTTGACCTGAATGCTTATTGTGCCTTATAGGTTCATCCTGAGATTTAACTAGAAACCAAAAGCTGAACATATTGAACCATTTGTGAGTAGTATACTGGATACAATATTAATAGCCCTGTCAAATCACAGAACCTTTTTGTCGTTCAAGATGCTTGCGCTGTCAGACTACCACATAAATATTTTTTTCATTTTGTTCAGGCCACTTTTTAAATACTGTACACCACATTGTGATTGTGTGCGCCACGTCCTGTCTCTCGTCATAAGTAGAAGGGCACAAGTGTCTTCCTATTGGTCAACGCTGAAGAACCAATCGAAGGACAACATAGGACATCTCAGACTATGCGACAAGATGAACAAAAATTCTGACCTGCGAGTCTTTTGCCGTCATGGTTGTGGTGATCAATT
>NW_017805535.1:372816-428722 GCF_001891065.2 Hippocampus comes | reverse complement strand
TCGCATTTGCACTCACTGAATGTCTAAACGGAAAAATATGTTTGCAAAAACCCTATCCTTTAGTGCCAAAACGTATAAATGCGTTTCTGGTGTTTTTAAGAAAAAAAAAAAAAAAAAAAAAAAAAAAAAAAAAAAAACTTAAACATCGACCGGTTGGACATAGGATTCATTCAAAATTTTAGAGTAGGTCTAACTAAGTTGACCTGAATGCTTATTGTGCCTTATAGGTTCATCCTGAGATTTAACTAGAAACCAAAAGCTGAACATATTGAACCATTTGTGAGTAGTATACTGGATACAATATTAATAGCCCTGTCAAATCACAGAACCTTTTTGTCGTTCAAGATGCTTGCGCTGTCAGACTACCACATAAATATTTTTTTCATTTTGTTCAGGCCACTTTTTAAATACTGTACACCACATTGTGATTGTGTGCGCCACGTCCTGTCTCTCGTCATAAGTAGAAGGGCACAAGTGTCTTCCTATTGGTCAACGCTGAAGAACCAATCGAAGGACAACATAGGACATCTCAGACTATGCGACAAGATGAACAAAAATTCTGACCTGCGAGTCTTTTGCCGTCATGGTTGTGGTGATCAATTGACAGCTCCGCCCCTCTCTTCACTCAAATATCTGAAACAAATCCGACGACATAACTACAAAGTCGATCATTGAACTGTGGCCTAGGCTGCCCTGGTGCCAAATGTACATTTGGACAACATTATGTTTGAACATGGTCTTCGTTATGGACAATCTGTGACGAGCACAGAAGTCTAATAACAGAACACCACTTGGCTTCAGATCGGGGGGACCATTTCTACCAATCACGTCCTTCCAGGTCTCACTGTCATTGCCCACGTGAGCAGTAGAACGATGGAGTCCTCAGGAGGAGCGCTCTCCAGCACACCCTCCAAGGATTCCAAGAAGGGTGGATACTCTGAACTGTTGTTTGGTGCATAGGCACAAGCAACATTCAGGACCCGTCTCCCCACTCAAAGGCAGAGGGAGGCTACTCTCTCGTCCACCGAGGTGAACCCCAATATACAGGCACAAAGCCGGGGGCAATCAGTATGTCTACACCTGCACGGCGCCTCTCACCTTGGGCAACTCCAGAATGGAAGTGTGTACAACCCCTCTCAGGTCAGGGATGAGATCCTGCCCCAAGTGAATGAGTTTAAGTATCTTCGGGGTCTTGTTCATGACGTGAGGGTAGAATGGAGCATGAGATCAACGGGAGTATCGGTGCAGCATCTACTGTGATGCAGACTCTGTATCGGTCTGTTGTAGTGAAGAAGGAGCTGAGCCAAAAGGCGAAGCTCTCAATTTACCAGTCAATCTAACGCTCCTACTCTCACCTATGGTCACGAGCTGTGGGTTGTGACCAAAGGAACAAGATCCTAGATACAAGCCACCGGCATGGGTTTCCTCTTCGGGGTGTCCGGGCTCTCCCTTAGAGACAGGGTGAGAAGCTCGGTCATCTGGGAAGGACCCAGAGTCGAGCCGCTACTTCTCCACATTGAGAGGAGCCAGAGGAGGTGGCTCGGGCATCTGATTGGGATGCCTCCTGGACACCCCCCTGGTGAGGTGTTTCGGGCATGTCCCACCAGCAGATGGCCCGGGGGATGACCCAGGACACGCTGGAGAGACTCTGTCTCCCGGCTGGCCTGGGAACGCCTTGGCAACCCTCCGGAAGAGTTGGAAGATGTGGCTGGGGAGAGGGAAGGGTGGGCTTCCCTGCTAAATCTGCTGCCTCTGCAACCTGATCCCGGTTTAGCGGTAGGAAATGGTATAGTATGGTACGGTATGGTCATGAAGCGTCCCAATCCCTGAGTTTGTCACACGACATGGGCTGCAATGTGTCAAAACAACTCATAATCGGCCACGAGACACTACGTTTGTCTATGGCATGTCTGTCAGCTCAAAATCAGCCTACATTTGTGTAGCCTGACGTCAGCATCAACTTCACTGAACCTTTGTTTCACTGTAGGTCCAGAAACTGCGAAGAGATGTTGACATGATGCATATGGCAGACTCAATCAACATGAAGACTGTAAAAGAAAAACTACGCTACTTGAAAAACAGTGTTGAGTCATGCTTGTCAATCCCTAAAGATTTCAAAGGTATTTTTGGAGCTATCAGAGTTTGAAGTTTGTATTCATTGTGATGTTATGGGTACAAATTCAACTCAACTCAACTGTCTTTATAGAGATGACTAATTTTAAACTGTTTACAATCGTATTTTTGTCCCCTTTATTGTTTTCCAGGTCAGCAAAGGTATTGCCTTAAGGGCCTTATGATGAACATCAGTGCACCGGTCATAACTAAAGTCAGTCCATATGGTAAAAACATCATCTCTGGCTCATGGGGCCAACAAGCCCTTGCAGATAGCGAAGGCCTGAAGAACATCTTCTGGATTCAGCCTTTGCTCCACGGCCACTTGTCAGGCAATACCATACGAACCTACCAATCTTATGAAGACTTCATGGCCTCTGCTAACCACAAAGATTTTACTGTAGCTCTATCCAACGTCCATCCTAATACTGTTGAAGGCCCCAGTGCCGTCCTGTATGGAGAGGCTGTGTACTATCATTGCTATGACTCTCCATCTATCTGCCGGTACGATTTCAACAACAAGGCTGTCACAAGGGTCGAACTTCCCGGAATTGAGAAGAATTACAGAAAATTCCCTTATTGTTACTTTGACTGTCGGGCCAATAGTGATGTGGACGTGGAGGTAGATGAGACAGGGCTGTGGGTCATCTATGCCACCTTTGGTAGCCATGGTAACATCGTGGTAAGCAAACTATCCTGGGATAGTGAAGCTAAAATCCTCAATATCACACAGACGTGGGAAACGAGGCTGTTCAAGAAGGCAGCAAGCAACGCTTTTATGTCATGTGGTGTGTTGTATGCTACCCGCTTTTTGGATGATTACCATGAAGAGGTGTTCTATGCTTTTGATACAGCAACAGGAAAAGAGGACAATACACTCGCACTGCGAATGGAGAAGATCGGTAAGGGAGTTGCCAGTCTGAGTTACAACCCTATCAACAGGCAGCTCTACATGTTTAACGATGGATACCTTCTTGCCTACCAAGCCCACTTCTAAAATTTGACACAAAGCTAAAATAGTGCTACAAAAATAGGCAACACACATCAAACACATATCCCGCATGAGAGGGCTTGCTTCAAACAGGGGTGCCCAGGTCCCGTCGTCGAGATCCCCAATCCAGATCCCCTTCCAACACACCTGATCAGGATCGTTATCCCGTCCTGTCATTTTTATAGATCTATTATATAATGTCAATGTTCAGCCCGTCCAAGTGTCCTTTTAATGAGTATCAGGTTTTGAAAAAAAAGTAACTTGGAAAATTTCTGGCAAGCTGATTTTCAAGAATAATAAGATACTGACTGTAATATGCTTTGCTACTAGTTTAGTCGTTATTGTCTAAAAGGGTATGAATATATAAACTATACGTACAGTTGTCACTAATGTTCAGAGATCACATGTGCCAAATTACATTTTTAAAAAACAGGTAATTGCTTAATAAATACACGAGATTGCAATCTGGGTTGTCTTTTTAACTTTCTATTGCTATTCTTGGGGGCTGCATTTGCAAAATTTTCTCAGGTTTTGGTTTCAACATGAGGACTTGAATGAGAGAACGTCACGCAAGTACAGTAAGGTATACTAGTATTTTGTCTGCTTCAAATGGTAAATGATCTTTCACTTGCATAGTGATTTTCCACCAAAGGCACTCAGAGCGCTTTAGCACAAATGTGTGATGAGCATAAGATGTAAAGATATTTGGTATTACTCAACTCAAATATAATCCAATATTAAAATTTAAAGCCTTGGATCACAGTGATACGATGTTTTTGAAACAAGATAATGAATATTATTCCAGAGGGAAACTTGTGATGCTGGTTTTGAACTAATTTAAGAGGAATAACATTCGGAGAAAAGCTCTTGGGTGACGTCAACCCAAATCTTGAACAGAATCTTTGGGAAGTAGTAGGCGACTCAACGGTTTTGCCACCAGAGGGTGCTGCAAGGCTGATTAAAAAACGGGAAGAATTAGACTTCACACAGAAGAAATACGAGATTTCCTCGTGTACTGTTGTCCGTTGTGCGATGACATTGCCTCAAATAAGCAACTGCATAACCGAGAAAATATACTTAGAGGCAATGTGAGCCACTTTTAATTTTCTGGGTGTGTGTGTGTGTGTGTGTGTGTGTGTGCGTGTGTGTGTGTGTGTGTGTGCGCGTGTGTGTGTGTGTGTGTGCGTGTGTGTGTGTGTGTGTGTGCGCGTGTGTGTGTGTGTGTGTGCGTGTGTGTGTGTGTGTGTGTGCGCGTGTGTGTGTGTGTGTGTGCGTGTGTGTGTGTGTGTGTGTGCGCGTGTGTGTGTGTGTGTGTGCGTGTGTGTGTGTGTGTGTGTGCGCGTGTGTGTGTGTGTGTGTGCGTGTGTGTGTGTGTGTGTGTGCGCGTGTGTGTGTGTGTGTGTGTGTGTGTGTGTTTAATTTTCTGGGCGGCTGCCGCTCAGTACGCCCAAAGCTCAGCTCTCATAATGACAGAGCAACTCCCTGCACATTTAGAATTAACCGAAGCAGCAAACGCCGGGCTTAGAAGTTGGAACCGAACGTAATGACCTACTCTTTACTCTGAGTGTGGTTGTGCTGATTTGATGTTTCTTTGAACAGAAAATGGACGAGGGTGTTCTCTAATGAAATACAGTACTGCGAATTTGTTGTATTTGAAATCCTGTAATCCGGTTGTGTAGCCAGCTGTTCCTGCTGAAGTGTAGGTATGAAAAGATGAAAATAGTTGGGGGAAAAATGATTTCACAATGCAAAGTGTGCCCGAAACCCCCGATTCATGAAAAATTCGGGTTCCTCATAAAAATTTCAGAAAAAAAACTACCTGGAATTACGTCTATTGGGTTTTTTGTGCATGATGCTCAACATGAAGCACTATACTGTGGCCTTTTTGCTCTTAATTAACTACCAGAAGAGGTCTTGACAAATAGAAACTTACTTGCTGACATGGCTCAAAATTACTTTTTTAAATCAAATGATTTTTTTCAAGTTACAAGCCAATCAGAATTTCCACAATTTTTTATCAACCCCTTGATGTCCGAATTTATTTCCAATAATTTGAAAATATGTGTTATGTTGATGCTAAATGAAGTTCAGAGTGTTAAATTGAGTATAGCACATAAAACATAGAGGGTGGGCTTTGTTTGAATTTGAACAATTCCGGCTCCGATTGCGGTTCTTTGTTTAGACTATATTTCGATTCGATAACGATTCTCAATTTGTCTTCAGTTTGGGGTGTCCAAATTACGGGCATTCATTTTAGCGGCGGGCAACACAGACTAAAACAACATTCGACACAGCCCGTGTCATTTGCCTGCATTATTATATGATATTCGACACTGAGTGGCAAGGCAGGAGAACAGAAGTTTGTTCATTGTTTTCAACTAATCAGTCATCATTTGATAAGGCCACTGGCCATGGCCACATATTGAAAAATCATTTCTCTTTTGCTTTATTACCTAGCTCTTGTTTTTCCTCAGTATTCGGTATCCATCCATCCATTTTCCGATCCGCATTATTCTCACAAAGGTCGCGGGGGGTGCTGGGCAGTAGGTGGGGTACACCCTGAATTAGTTGCCAGCCAATTGCAGGGCACACAGAGACACTCACAATCACACCGAAAGACAATTTAGAGTGATCAGTTAATCTACCATGCATGTTTTTGGAATGTGGGAGGGAACCGGAGTACCTAGAGAAAATCCACGCAGGCATGGGGAGAACACGGAAACTCCACACAGGAAGAGACTAGAATCAAATGCACAACCTTGCACTCTGAGGTGGACGTACTGACCAGTCACCCACTGTGCTGCCCTTTTCGGTATATATAAAAATAAAACTTTTTACCTACACTGTGGAATTGAGTGTTGAATTTTCATGTTAAATGAAAGATGCCAGGGCGGCACGGGGGTTGGTTGAGCTTTTGGCACGCTGGCCTCACAGTGCAGAGATGCAGGGTTCGATTCTGGCTCCGGCCTTCCTGTGTGGAGTTTGCATGTTCTCACCATGCCTCAGTGGTTTTCTCTGGGTACTCCGGTTTCCTCTTTCTTTTGTTTTGGTATAAAGAAGCACAAGAACATTAGGAAAATGTTGAAATTTAATGAACATATCTTTTACAAAACATTTCATGAAGCACCTTACATTTCCTTCGACAAATGTGCAATTTACTTTTATCATTCACATATATGCATTGCAACTGATCCCACTGATTGTACAAACTTTAACAAGTAATTGGTATTGAAAAATATAGTAATGCACTTTAAGATTAAACAAGATTCATAAAGAAAGCAAGTTTTAAAGCATTTACACGTGCATATAAAATCTAAATGTAATCCCTGCCTACACCTTACAAACTAAGGAGAGTGCTATTAAATGTGTAAATGTGAGAGTGCTATTGATAGCGTCTGCTGTCATGGGTCTGTCTCAGTGACAGACTGAGGCTGCTGTTGTCTTCTTCTCTGATCAAAACAGTGTCCCCTTGCGGATACTCAATGAATTGCACCTGATTAAAAATATTAATTCTGTGTCTTTAATGCATTTTTTTCACTTTTACATTATCCTGCGGGCCTGATTGAACCTACTTGCGGGCCGGTTCCGGCCCGCGGGCCGTATGTTTGACACCGATGCTTTACATAATCATCTCAAGGGCCGGATTAAACTCCTTTGCGGGCCGGATCCGGCCCGCGGGCCGTATGTTTGACACCACTGCTCTAGATTGTCCCTAGGTGTTATTGCAATATATGTATGTAGTATGCCTTGAAGTCTTGTATTAACTACTGTGCATTTTTCCTGTGTAGGAAATTAGCATCCATGTAATCGTTGCGTGATATCATCTACATGGACTGAATGCTTTATTTTTATCACAGAAGACAGCGGGTAGTACACATTAGGTATGTGATTTAGCTACAGAGACTCGGTGTATAAACTCGCCGTAGGTTGTAGGCTCCCTTTGGATTTCTGTCTGCGCATGACAATAAATACATGTGGACTGAGTTATGTTAATCCACTCAAGACAACCTTCATATCACCCCTCCCTCCAATAGCATTAACAGCATGCCTCGAGATCTAATCTGTCCATATGCCTGCATTACTGAGACAAATTATCACAATAAATCCTCAGGTCGGCTGTTAGACAGTTGTAGGGCAGGGCACTATGGTTACATATGATCCTAGTTTAGTGTGGAGGAAGAACGCAGTCCTAACCTGAACCCATCAACCACTTTAAATCCATTGTGAAAACGTGGGAGAAGTGTTCAGCCATGATCGCTGCAATTGCAGTTTGTACCAGTTTACAACAAACATTGTCATCGGTATTTACTCTGAATCAATAAAATTACCCATTAAAAATAACTGCCACCCTAAACAACTTTGGTCTTGGCGAAGCCCTTAGTATAAGAAAGGCTGACTGAGCATTCATCTATCCAAAAATGCACCATGTTTCATTGCAATTTTATGTAAGAACGAAACCAAACAGATTTTTAAGCCACCGCATTACACCACTACCTCACTGAGCATTAGATCCCCACAATGGTGTCGTCTCTAAGGCCACTATTGTTTCCTTAGATGACCACTGCTGTAGTGCAAAGTGGAAAACACACCACTTCACAAAGTATGCAGAGGACGTGACCACTGAACGGAGCCGTACAACCAGGAAGAAGCTTGCCAAGAGGAAGTGAATTTGAATTGAAAGTTATAAAAGAGAATGTTCTTACATGTTTAAAATACATTTAACCCTTCCATGCACCCTGTAACCCGATAACATGATAAGCTGTCCACTGTAGTAACCGCCGTGCCTGAAAGGTTTAAAATAATAATAACAATGTGATGAATGAAATGTTTAATAAATGATGAGTCTGGTGCTGTCTTTGTCCTCTTCCTCACTCCCTACAACGTTATCTTCCGCACCTATGCTGTCTAGCTACACTCAGTACACTGACTGGTATAGTTCAACACGACCACAAAAAAACAAACAAACAACCAAAAAAGGTACACAGAAGCGTCTGTGCACTGCGAATGATGACAATGAACGAAACTGCAGAAAAGCAGAAATGGAGAGAAGTGGGAGAGCGAACGCGAAGGGTGGAGTCATTGCTAAATGCGGCCTTGTAATGACAAGGCCTCTTGGAGTCGAAAGGTGTAATTCAAAAAAGTTATTCTGAGGGAAACCTGGAAACAGTCCACCCTCTCTGCTGAAAATGACTGGGTGGATGTGGTTGGGAAAACTGTGTGTGCGCGTTCATGTTGGACACTACGACTGGTGTAGAAATTCAATTCAAAATCCATGGCATCAAGAAACATAAACTTCAGTTTTAGAAAAAAAATATAGGCTAATTCATTGGGATTTTTGACAGTAGGAAGATTACATTCCATTATTATTCACAATCTTGTTTTCTTTCTATTAAAACATGTTGCATTTTCTTCAAAAAAAAAAACATGCTACCTCCATAAAAAACATTCATTGCTGAATGCTCTTCTGAAAGAGGTATTTAAAATAATCTGTACTCAACATTAAATGAGTGGACTCCATTGTCATTGCCAGGTTCGGAACTTGAAAGCACAAACACTTGAAAAAGGGTCTTGAAGTGGAACCCTCACGTTTCATGTCAATGATTGAATGCACATGCGTTTTATGGGTCGACCAGGTGCAGGGTAATCCAAGACAATTTCATCCGAAAAGAAGTTTCCTGAAGTCTTGAAGGGTTTGTGCAGTGCCACCAGCAACTCTTGGCCTGACGTGCACAAAACAGCATAATCATAGTTCAGTTCAGAGACTGCGGTCACAAACTGAAATGTTGACGAACTGAAGCAATTTGTCCTGTGAAAATGAACTGAGTCAAAATGGCCCTGGCCAAAGCCGGAATAATGTTTATCTTGTTTTTATGGCTGGAGTTAAATAGAAAAAAGGAAAGGAAAACCTTTCTTGCCGCTATTGTTCTGAATGGCAGTAGCACAGATCCACCATCTCCAGGTGGATGTTGCATGTTGCCGAATCAAAACGCTGGATCAGAAACCCAAATACCATGCTCATGTTTAGCAATTCATTATTTATTTCCTCAGTAATAAGATTAGGCTCACGAATAGCGCTAGCACTCACTTTTTCACTTTCTTGGGGGTGAAACTGAGGGCTAATTCAGAGCAAAAAAAAAAAAAAAATACTTTGTATGTATACACTACACGTATGCAAAATATATGACGCGAATGCTGTGACTGTTCATCAACTAAAGCAAAGCACATGAACCCCGCCGCCCATTTTTTTTTTTTTTTTTGCTCAATCTTATTTGCAAATGAACATGAACAGTGTTTTGTTGTTTGGACAACTTGTCTGTATTTGAAAACATTCAAAAAAGAAATGTGCATTGAAATGTGTCTGCATGAAGGAATTCATACGAGGGACTGTAGCTGACATGAACTTCTTATGTCTCAAGCTTTGCACTTGTTTTTGTGTTTGCTCGTTTATTTTTCACTTTTTTTCACTAGAAGATGCAGTTTGCTTGAATTGCTTTGACATAAAGTTAGCATATTTCCACCTGTGCAAAAAAAAAACAAAAGAGAGAAAGAGAGAGAGAGAGAGAGAGAGAGAGAGAGAGAGAGAGAAAGAGAGAGAGAGAGAGAGCGAGAGAGACAGAGACAGAGACAGAGACAGAGAGGGAGAGAGCGTTTTTTGGCAAAGAAGAGGCAGTGGTTAAGTGCCACACAGTCCGCTACATCAAAAATGGCGCGTCGACCTTTTTCTTCAGTGCCAGAAGAGAGAAAATAAGAGGCAGAGCGTGTTTTCCTCCTGCACACGCCTTTGTGGTTGACCACAACTGGGAAAAAATGTTCCCCAGCAGGACAAGGAGCAGTGTGTGCGTGCGTGCGTGCGTGCGTGCGTGCGTGCGTGCGTGTGTGCGTGCGTGTGCGTGCGTGTGTGTGTGTGTGTGTATGCATGCAGGTCGCATACCATTTGTGCGAGTTCAGCAATATTATTACTATTCAGCCACAGGACAAATCGGACACATTACTAATCACACAACACACCTCCTCATAAACTGTACAATCCCTATATGCCTGACATACCAGACCAAAAAAAAAAAAAAAAAAAACACATTGTGACAGCCACTAGGCAATGAATCACATTAAGTACCTTTTAAGTGTTAAACCCAAATTGACACTGCATCAAGCCACACGAAAAGGAAGTCACCCGTATTATTTCTTCCAGCCAATCAGCATCACCTTTCACCCAGCCAAACTTCAGCCATGTGGCAGGCACCAAACCTCTTTATCTTTCTCTTATCTCTCCTCTGGATTTGAAAGTTACTTATCGAAATGAGTCAAACATACATAAACATTCTTGCACAATAGAACTTCATCCAACAGCTATAAAAGATATTTGGCATTAAAATGTTAATGTTCAGTTTGACTGATGCAGTCAGAGAGGTTGTCTGTTTTCAGTAAATGTATTATAGTTGATCTTGCGGTATACGGTGTCATGCTTTGGGAGCTGTAGCTAATATGTGTGATACATTCATGTAACCAATCTAGGCAAGTATTAGATATAGTTCTCACTGTTCCAAAATCATTGTTTTAACTTTTTCTCACTGGTGTTATTTTTTGAGCCAGCATGAGCAACCGCTTGCTTATGAGTGGGAATTTTGACAATTGTTCAGAAGTGTATGTTGGCGTTCAACATTATGCTCATAATAATCACCCATACATTCATTTTCTGATCTGCTTATCCTCACAAAGGTCGCGAGCGTGCTGGAGCCCAGCCCAGTTGTCTTCGGGCAGTAGGCACGGGTACACCCTGAACTGGTCACCAGCTAATTGCAGGGCACACAGAGACGAACAACCATCCACATTGTTGGGGCAAGAGCGGCCTCCTCTTCCCCGCGTGTTCGTTGAATTTCGGATGAGGAGGATGTTGGTAATCCAAATAAAGGCTGGAGGCGATGAACAGTTCCTTCGAAGGGTTTAATTTATTTTTCTGCAGTTTACGAATCGATTCGGGCTCCTGAGGGGTCCAGATTTGAATCAGGAAGCGTAGAAGAAACACATTCATGAGATTATATAGAGACAATATGATAATGAGGGGCGGGGAGGTACGCCTCTCATGCAAATCCCGGAAACAAAGAAAGTAACATGTCATCTGACCCGGTGTGGCTGGAAGAAGTTGGGAGTGGTGAGGTGAGACCAAACCACCACTACCCACCATTTGGTGTGATGGCAAGTTCCAGAACCCCCGCTGTGCATATATCCTGAGATAAGAGGTCTTCCCAGGGGGGCTTAACAGCGATCAGGGACTGACCCAAGGTGCGGGGGAACAACAGAAGACACTTGGGGGGCCGTTAATCAACCAAGGAGGAAGAAGATAAAATTTAACACTACATATGTTGTTTTAAGTGTGCAAACAGATGTTCAGGAAAGAGACTGGGATCAATAGTACTGTACTCCTAGTAAGGCGCAGACCCTCAATAGCTGCAACACAGAAACTAGAGATAACAGTTCCTCTTTTGATGTTGACATGTCCTCTGGAGGGGTCCTAAAAGTGGTGGGGGTGAGGGGGTACCAAAGGTGATTGTAATCACGGTAGGCAGCAACTACCTTCAACAGCATTCTACATTGTTTCTTTCAAATCCAATTTACAGAGAGGAATCATATCTTAACAACGCTCACGATCACACCTAGGGAGAATTTAGAGTCTTCCATTGATCTGCCAAGTATGTTTTGGGAATGTGGGCGGAATCCGGAGTACCCAGAGAAAAGCCACGCAGGCACGGGGAGAACATGCAAACTCCACACAGGAAGGCCGGAGCCGGAATCGGACCCTGCACCTCTGCACTGTGAGACCGACGCGTGAACCAGTCGTCTACCGAGCTGCCCCATGACATCATCATCATATTTCCTTCAAATTATAACTGTCTCCATAATTTAGCAATTTATATTAACACTGATTTTTGTCTTTCAGTCAATGTGTTTTATGGTTATAAAGAAAATACTGTGCATTACTTCAGAGGTAAATTGTGAATTTTACAAGGAAAGATTAACAACAAATATTGATAATGAAGTTCTAATATTATGAACATGAAATGTAAGGCTGTGTACAAAAATGTTGTGCCGGCAATATTGATCGTTAAATGCTTTGGTAAACAAACATCGTCATAAATTAGCAATTTGATTCCACTATTGATTATCTGGTCTTGAGTTAAAATGCTTCTTTTGTTTGGTTTTCTGAATAATATTTAGGCAACAGGGGTGGAGTGGCTCAGTGGTAGAGTGGGTTCCCAACCCAGAGGTTAATGTTTCAATCCTCAGCCACTGCGACCATGTCGGAGTGTCCTTGAGCAAGATACTGAACCCACAGTTGCTCCTGATGCTCCGTGACTGAGGTAAGAGTGTAAAACGCTTTGAGTTAGCCGAGGTAGAAAAGTACTTTACAAGTGACAACCCATTTGCCATGAACCAGAATTGTACCTATAATTGAATAAGAAATACCCAACTAATACATTGCAAGTCTCCTGTGCGAAACAGCCAGTCTCACACTCTTAGGTTTACTCGACAACTTGGATTGTTGTGTTGAAAATGACAGTGGGCCCTCCTGATTTTGTGTGTTTATTCTCGTGTCTTGTGACAGACACGACTAATTTATTACCATAATATTCACGATGTAAATTGTTTAGATGTGCATTGTGACAAATGTTAGATGCAATCATTATACAGTGTATTATTGCCAAAGTTATCAATTAGACATTCATAATAAAGACCCAATGAGGAGAGGAGACACTCGATTCTGGCTCCAGGGGGGAACGGAGAGAAGCGTTAGGTTTCAATTTTCTGCACGTCACCCCCGGATCTCCATGCTCGCTCTCTCATTTATTTTCTCATTGGGAATCCAATACAGGGGTGTGTCCAACTTAAGGAGTGAGGGCTGTTGAAGACACACACTGAACTTGTTTGACTATGTGTGTGTGTGTGTGTGTGTGTGTGTGAAAATTACATATATGCGTGCAGTCATGACAAAAACCACGAAGTAAGCTGCAGCTGGTGTTGACAACTCCATCTGCGTCCGACCTTGCTCTTGTTTTGTCTTATTACCTTATCTCTTACCAATCACATTCTCAGAAAGGAGGTTGTGTGCCCTAACTGTCACACAGTGTACTAAGCATTCTTTACTATAAGTATGAGCATATATTTCTTAAGAGCATCAGCGTTCTCCTTTGTTCAGAGCATAAGCATTCTTCATTGCAAGCATAATTAATTCACTATTATTAATACGCAAATGTATGATAACTAAAACTAAAATACATAATTATTCCTTCAATTGTGCATTATTGTTACTATTTTCATTTTAACCTTATAATTCCTTCTCAGCGTCACTTTTGTTCGTGGCTCAAAATCTCTTTCTGGGACCGTCAATGTGGTAGTGGGCGTGGCGTCGTGGCTAGGCAGTGACGTCATTCGGGGAGCTGTTCGAAGCCGTCCGGTGCTGAACAGATAACGCTCGTCGTCTTTCTCCTTCGCTCAGTCTTTCTGCTCACTCGGTCTTTGCCGGGCTGCTGGTTCGGGAAGGTTGGGCTCCCGCACACTCACTGACCTCTTCATTGAAGAAACATTACACGCGAGGGGGCGCGGGCGCACGAGGACCGCCGCCAACCGCACGGAGCACACCTTGCCTTCAGCAAATGTCGGAGAGATTCTCAATTCGCGCGGTAAGTCATTTTCTCATTCTAGTGCTCTTTCTAATTAAGCATAATTGGTTGACTGTTGCTGGTGATGAACGGACGATTCCCTCCCAGTCATCGTGAGCTCGCTTTTAGCTGTGTGTGAAAAGGCATTTTGCGACGTGTCTTTTGTCAGCGGTCTGCCAGCCGCGCCTAAAGCCGAATCTAACCATCGGGGCTTCAACATTTGACTCATATTTGCATGACCCATCTCTCTCTCTCTCTCTCTCTCTCTCTCTCTCTCTCTCTCTCTCTCTCTCCTTCGATCTTTTTTCCCTCGCTCTCTCTCCCCCTCTCTCCATACCTCCCGTTCTTGTGCGTGGGCACACAGACAGAATATTCAGAGTAAGACAAATATTCCAGTGCCCACTCGTGTTATTTTTGTTTCCATGGGCACATGAATAATTCGATTGGCGGAAAAAGCAAAAATATTGAAAAAAATAAATTCATTGGCTCCCCCTCCTGACATTTTAACACTAAATGGCAATAGAGCCGGTAACTGGAAAAACCAAAATTCAAATGTCTTTATATAATATAACGCAAGTAAGGCACTAAAAGGGTAGCTCTGAAATGTATGTAAAACTATGTCTATCCTCCCCCCTTTTCAGTGCTCCTACCATCTAGGTCACAGGACCGATATAAGCATGCATGAGGTAGGACCTCAGACTGTTTTGGCGTTAGTCATTTGTAAATGCTTGGGTCTGAACGTTATCTGTTGGAATGGTAGCAACACTGTTGATATCTAAGGGCAGTTTTCTGTGTAGTCTAGGCTGAAAATAAAAGGGGATATTTCACTACATTGGCTGATGTGAAAGATGATTACAGTGGCAGTAGCCTCAGTACAGACGCAGTCATTTTTTTCTTTCTGGTGGTTTTGCTTCTATGGATCTGACTTGGGCCTGAAGCCCAGTTCTTCAATGAATATATCGCATTCTAGTTAAAACACCATAGTTGCTTTTGATTCTCTTGATAATAATGGCTTAAGGAGACTCTTCTTGAGGATGAGCAGAAGGCTACGCAATATGTCAACATCTTTCTAACATAATCTTGATGAGACTAACCTTTACAGGCTGTCATGTTCTGTCAATTGTGTTGGCTCTTATCATCAAAACTGTTCGCCACTATGGCATTATTTCCCTGTTAACACTGAGGCACATGAACAAATCTACGGAGCCCCTAAAGTGACAGGATGACAAAAAAATTAAATATGCTTCTCATGAGAATTAGAAACGTTCACGTCCAAACGAGAAATAATGAGAAACTTTCTTGTTCATACAAGAATACTATTTCGTTCGAATGAGAAACATTCTCCTTCGACCGAGAAAGTAGAGTTTGCATTGTTGGGTCCTTGTTTTGAGATAAGAGTGTAATGCTGAATTCGCCGAAGGTAGAAAGGCAGACTTTTATGACTTCTGACTACAAAACGTGCACTACAATGCCACTTTGAACTGGAAGGTCCGAGGGCCCGAGTTTAATGTGATGTCACTCGATCCCATGGAGACACAGGCAAAACACAATGTACAATATTTTAAACATATATTAAGCTCTCTTTATTTATCATTACATCAATGTAATTATTCAACATAACTTCACGTAACACAGCGTGATTTGTACTGACAACGCGAAGAAACTCCCGACATGAAGTTATTTGGCGACATCAATGAAATGCTTTGAAGATTTCTTTTGATGGCGGCGCGGACACCCGCAGCGACTCCTCTTTATGTTGAGAGGGAAGAAATTTCATCTGTATTGTATGTTACACATACGTACAGCACGTTTGACAATAAAGTTGTATTCAATTCAATTCAATTCAATTCAATTCAATAAGATAATGTATTCGCTAAATTAAGGAAATTGTGAAGATGGCTTGCTGCATGTCAAAATGTGTTGTGAATGAACCAGAATAACACACAATTTATCTCAGTCAAAAGTCTTTGTTATTGGCATTCGCCTCAAACACTTAGAGGTCGTAACTGGGACAATCTATTTGGAAATTTCCGAGTTCCCACTTTCCTTGAA
This sequence comes from Hippocampus comes, assembly GCF_001891065.2. Taxonomy (NCBI): domain Eukaryota; kingdom Metazoa; phylum Chordata; class Actinopteri; order Syngnathiformes; family Syngnathidae; genus Hippocampus; species Hippocampus comes. Next base: position 412,912 of record NW_017805535.1, on the reverse strand, counting down.
TGCAGCATAAATCCTCTTCTGCTGCCATTGTCCCATGCGTGGGGGGAGATTCATCTAAAAAATAGTCACACAAATACATCCACGATTTTAACATGTGCCCACAAATATATTTGTGATTTCCACGTGTTTTTTAATGCTGTGAGTGCTTTTATCATGACTGTATGTGAACTGTCGAATGTGCATTTGTGGATCAGCGGACACGGGCATAAATTTTTGACAAGCGTTACGCCTCAATATTCACACGTGTTGAAAGACCACCCATCTTCCATCTGCTAGCAGGCAGAGTTGCCGTCTCCACTCAAGGGGAACGATTTATGTCCTGTTTTTCGTTTAAATCATGGACTTGGAAAACATTGCGAAACAAAAAACGAGCGTTTATCTCATATTCCTTTATGTGTTTATTGAACAAAAGTCGGGAAACAAAATACGATTGTGATTTGTTTCCATCGAGCTTGTCTTGCCTTGAGACGCAAGACGAACTTCTGCTGCTACTTGTTCTTCTTCTACGCCGCTAGAGAAGCGGACAAAGAGGAGAGGAAAATGTCTCAGCGTAAGTAGGAGGGAAACAAATTACAGTCATATTCCCTTTCCCAACTTATGTTCAATAAATTCATAATACAAGATCAGACAATGGCTCGTTTTGTGTTTTTCCATTTCCATGTTTTAAACGAAAAATGTGAGTTCGCTCGCTTCCGTTCAGTGGAGACAGCAACACTGCCACCTAGCAGACGAAGGAGGGACGGCATTTCCCGACACAGCGGTGGAGGGTATAATTTCTGCACTTTGTGCAGGTGGTGCAGCATCAGTACAGCAAATGGATATTGCCATATAAACTGATGAATGTATTTGATGTCAAGCTAGTAACACCTTTAAGCAAGGGACGAATCTACAATAAACATGTTTTCTTCAGTTTGACTCATTAACTGATGCTCCCAAAATTAACGGTGTGTTTTATTTGCCTTACTGAATATACTGTATATTCTGACTCATCTTCATAATAGGATAAAAGAACCAAAGTGTCACCTTAAGGCCGTTTTAGTGAGACAGATATTCTGTCTTCTAGGGGATAATACTGAGGCAACATTTTCGTTTTTTTTTTTTTGTCCGAAATCGTTAATTCACATCCCAACAAATACCTTCAAAAGTACTGCATTCTACTTTCCCGTATCAGGGGTATCTGCTTCAATTAATATTAGTAAATGTTCAGATAAATAGTGTAAAAGTTGTCTTTAATAAGAAACCATACGCATGAGCTATGTGTGCAACTGATTTATTGATGTCTTGACAGAGCAAGACCCCATCTACTGTTATCCATTCCATCCTGTATTTGGAATATAAAATAATTGTAACACTGTAGAATAAACACAGGTATCTTTAAATGTGATGTTTTTTTACAGTACAAATTCATAAAAGTTGTGTAAAGCAGTGCCTCCTAACCACTTGACCACGGCACATTGTGTCATGAGAGTTATTAGTAGTTATCGTATTTGACTGAAATGGTCTAAAGATTCTATAAAATTTATCTCGTTCTTCAGTCAATGCCAGTGACAGCGGGAACAATTAAAACCTCTTCCACTCGATGGCAGAAAGTACAATTGACCGATGTATCCACATGTTGCCAGTCATAAAACGAAATAATAACTTGGTGTTCAACCAAACAGGCTCAGATCATACATACATTTATTTTGTTAATAAATTGCAACCAGGTCATTGATATACGTTGTGGTTGTTGCTTGACTGTTAGATTTATTTCATGTAAAAAAGATTCCTCGGGCACGGTGGAAGACTGGCTTGCACATTACAGTTCAGCGGTCCCGGGTTCGAATCCCGGCTCCGGCCTTGCTGTGTGGAGTTTGCATGTTCTCCCTGTGTCTGCGTGACTTTTCTCCGGGCACTCTGGTTTCCTCCCATAGTCCAGAAAAATGCATGGCAGGCTGATTGAACCCTCTAAATTGTCTCCAGCTGAGATTGTGCGTGTGAATGGTTGTTTTCTTTCATTTGCCATGCGATTGGCTGGCAAGCAGTTCAGGGTCTAGCACGCCTACTGGCCAAAGACAGTTGGGATAGGCTCCAGCGCATCTGTGACCCTCGTGAGGATAAATCAAATCGGATAATGGATGGATGGATGAATAGGTGCCTTGGCTGTATAAAGGTTGGAAAACACTGGTCCACAGGATATTTGCTTCAGAAAACACGATGTTGAGTCAATAAAACAGAGCCTCATGCGAGCAAAACACGAAAGGCCTTATTTTTGTGTCCCGCGCAAGTCACCACCAGCACCAATCATAGTTGTGCCATGCGGCCAGGGGTTTTTTATGGTAGGCGCAGAAAATCCGATCACATCCACCACACATGAAGCTCAGCCTTTGAAGAGAGCATTTCTCCTGAAGGTGGGCTGTTCCGTAACGATGAATTAAGGTGTTTCAACACCTCCTTGCCCATTTCAGAAACTAATAATCTGCACTCCACTATGTCATGAGTTTCATTGCACGACTGACTGAGAGCAGCCCCTTTGATTGGCTATGATTAATTTGATTGTATTCATTCCCACATCGGCGCGCACCTCCCTTCCTCAAGTCGGACTGCCTGCACTTGTATGCGTGTTGGTGTGATCTGCCTATTCGCAAACATAGGGCCATCTGTGTCTACATTCTAGTACACACTTGGCAAGTGTGTACTCAAGTGTGTTTGTGTTTGGTTTGCCTGTCTCTTCCTGACCAGTGGTGTGCTAATGTTTGTACTTTTTTTTTCCTCTTGAGGTACAGGAGAGGTTGCTTCGGCCGCTGTCAATGATGGTAGATGCTCACTGTCCATGTTTAGAATAAACGTTTATCAATAGCACCATGTACATTTTTCTTGGCAATCGTTTATTGTGCTTTCGTTTTGAGTTGGCTGACAAGCAGGAGGAACATATTTTAATCCAAATAACATACTGCACATTAGTGGGACTGTGCCATCTGACTCTCTACACGGGTGTTATGCAATTGTAAGTAACAGTCAATCTCTCCGTGACTTTAGTGTCGCACTATGGGAACATCACCACTTGAAGGATTGAGTACGACAGAATATTTATGGCCCTGGAAACAGAGTGTTGTGTGGCATGTTGGTGAATATTGTGGAAAACAGGTTTGGATGAATTACAACTTAATTTGGACTACAGTCCAGTATTGTTGTAGTTGATACAAATCTTTGAAAGTGATGGACTCCTATGACCTTTTTCCTTGGAAGCTTTACTCACCATACAAAGATGCTTTCACCACCCATCAACACCCATTTCTTTCCAAACATATTTTTCACCATACACTGTGACTTAATGGCAATATTGTACTACATGGAAGTGTCAAAATTTCATTCACTTAAACTGTACTTTGAGCTCAACTGTAAAAACGGATACACAAAGATAGGTGTAGATGTGGTGTATTCCTCTCACATCAAGAAAGAAAGAATCACCTTTGGAGTTACTTTGAACATGTTGCATTGGGACGACAGGATGCATACACCTGACCCGAGTTTATCATGAGTCTACCAAATGTTCAGGTGGACACATTTTCCACTTCCGAACAAAGCGCACATGGATGAGTGATATGCTCTCTGTCAGTTAAAGCACAGAAAAGCTCAGACACTCTCTGAAAGCCTTTGGGATTAGCTATTTCATTGGCTTCTCACCCTGATCCTCTATTCAGCTGGCCTACTTTTGACCACATCTGGTCATCACATTGCAGGGTATGCAAAACAAAAAAGTCCTTTCATCTGCATTAAATGAAGGGCTCCTAAGTACCTTCTGGCAAAGGTTTAAATTCTAAATAAAGCTTCAACATTTAATAATCGGCCTGTTGGGAATTTTATAAACAATGCCAAGCTAGTTTAATAAGTCGCTATTTGAAATCTACAAGATGGTATTTGAGCCACGATGAGGTATAAATAATTTAATGTTATCATGTATCGATTAAATATCAACATTATCAAGTTAGGAAATAGCTGATTTGTGAGTAATACCTTGGGCCCAAGTAAGGCACGGAACCGCCAAATCATTCTTAGGCACAACTTTTTATTAACCTTTGAGAGCTTCAACCTTCTGACAACTTTGCCTGAGTATGTGTGTTTGGGTATTGGTATCCTATTTTAGTAGACTGGCACCTGTCCGCTTGGCATAAAAAAGAGCGTAGCTTCATCGTGACGTCGGCACAAGTCGACCGTGTTTGGGATCGTGTTCCGCCTCTTTGGGCGTTTCGGCGCACCGAGTTGCCTCGTCCACACCTCCCAACAATTTGGGAACAGAAAGTAGTCTGCAATCATTGTAAAAAGAGGTGAATTGTCAGTTTCGTGCGAGGGCAATGGTGTCGTTCAGCACATTTTTGTGAATTATGTGGAGGCGCTACACCTCATTGGGCACACCTGCCACGCCATTCAGTGCATCTGCAAATTGGGTTACAAAATGTAGACCAGATTTTAGACTCTGTAAAAGCAGGGCTAACTCATGGCACAGGTGGTGTCATGCGATTTCGGGACTGAGGCGCAGGCAGACAAGTACAGGGCTACGTGTGATGGATGTCAACCATTTTATTCATAAATGGCATCAGGGTGGAACAATCCTTAAGATTCGTTGAAGAAATGAATTAACTGAATGGATTATAATCTTGAAAACATTTTAACGGCACCCCCGTCACTATTGAGCGGGTGGGGTGAAACGCGGACCCCCTGATTGTGTGAAAGGCGGCCTCCAATCGCCCATGCACGGCCGACTACATCATCCGCAAAGGGAGATTTTGAAGTTTACCCGTTAATATCATGCAAGGGCCCCAGCGAGTCTATTTCTGTTTCGGTAACGTCAAGCACGGTCTACTCCGGCGTACTGCGCTCCAACCGCCCAGATTTTACAAATGAGGGATGCCACGAGGACCGGCCGGGAAAAGACTACTTTCATCTTTCAACGGTGTACAAAGGTGCAAACGCCCCGTTGCACCCAATTGTATCCGTGCAAATTCCAGCAAAATACCAATAGAAAGAAAACCACCCATGCACACAGTTCGATTTTGCTTTGTGCTAGCCTTGCGCCGGCAACGAAAATATGGCTCCAGGTGTCCAATTTAAATCAAATCAACTGGAAGTGTAGTTATTTGGTTCAATGAGCCTGACAATGAATGACATTGGCATTGTTTTAATTCAGGGGTCGGGAACCTATGGCTCGCGAGCCATATGTGGCTCTTTTGATGATTGCATCTGGCTTGCAGATAAAACAAAATATTCTCACTTGTTTAATCCATCCATCGATATTTTTACTGCTCATTTCCTGTTCAGGGCTGCAGTTGATTCCAGGAGCAATTTTGATTGGATAATACAGTACTGGCCTACATTGCCGTTGCTGCGGAAACACGTAAACACCCCATTTTGAATCAGCCCGCACGGTCATTAGCTCAAAGTTAATCCTAAACGAATAAGATGGCGAAAAGAAAAAACGATGATGAGTACGGTAGACTTCAGGACGAATAGACCGAAAGATTCGCCTTTGTGGAGAGAACAGGTTGTGCGGTGTGTCTGATTTGCAATGACAAAATCCCATCGATGAGACGGTCGAATGTAAAGCGGCACTTTGACACCCGCCATGCTACGTTCGCTTCAAAATACCCTGTGAGAGACAGCGGAAAGGAAGCGTGCAAGCTACTGATCAGGGTGCAAGCTAGCCAGCAGCAACCCCACGTATGGACCCGGCAAGCTGACTATAATTCCGCTCGTTTTGCTAGATTTTTAGCAATCGTGAGGAACGGAAAGCCATTCACATTAATGGTGAGTATTAGAACAAAATTATTTAAAATATATATATATTTTTTTTTGTATAGCCATATATAGCCATATATATGTATATGGCTCTCACTGAAATACATTTCCAAATATTTTGCTTATATGGCTTTCTTTGTCAAAAAGGTTCCCGACCCCTGTTTTAATGTCTTGTCTGTACAATAATCAAACACATACTTTGTAATCCAATGACACGTCACAAGATTTTAAGGAATTGCTTTCTCTTTCATACGCTGAAAGTCAGCAATGTAACCAAAAAGACGGTCCATGGTCAGGGAGTGCATGCAGCCACCCTCCTCCAGAGCCCGCAGGACATGTTGAGCACACATTTAGAGCTCCAGCCACTGTATGATTACAGCATTTGGCCGCCTAAATTAGATGTTGTAGAGCTAATTAGAGACAAGCTATGCATTAACATATCTTTGTACGCTTACGATCCTCCTCCACCCTTTTCCTGGTCCTTCTCTCTTTCATCCCATCTCTGTACAGCAAGCATGTCAAAAGCCTGGCCCACAGGCAATGCACGAGTATGCAGTCCGCAGGTCATTTTTTACTGGCAAATGTTTAGATGGCCAACATTAAGCATATTCTTGTCTGCATTATTTACACAATGGTGCTGCTCTAACAAGAAAGGGGAATTCTAAGAGTAGGAAGTGACAGTGCGAAGCATAACAAATGAGTATGACAATGTTCCAAAGTGCATTGGGGGAGAAAAAATGACCCCCCCCCCCAAAAAAAACACTCAGACACTGCATAGAAGCAAAGGATTTCTCTGGGGGGTAACTTGATAATAAATTATCTATCTCATGTTGACGGAATAACATACAGAGAAAATACAGGAACACAGCAATGTTAGCTTGTCCACAAGCTGGTACGCCAGGTAAAATTCTAAGTTTGAATTTGCATCTCATGTTTTATGATTATATCTTCATGCTTGTGTTGATTTTGTCTGGGTCCTCTGGTTTCCTCCCGCACTCCAAAAATATGTTTCAGGTCATTATCTTACTGTGTGTCGAAGGATCTGGTTGCAACATTCATTACACTGGCAGACAAAATGCTTTTGTTCTGTTCATTTTGCTGTTGCCATCATGAAGACATGATCCATCACAATAATGTTTGACCTTGTCCCAGAAGTCGTCATGCAAGCACAAACCATAACCTCTATTTTTGAGCTTGCATGGTCGGGATCATAAGCAGATCCTCTTTCACCAAATTCGCTTCATTTTTTTACTAAAGGTTGATCATTGTCTCATTGCCCATGAAACTTTGTCCCAGGAGCTTTGAGGCTAATCTCTGCACTTACTGGCAAATTCCAGCCTGCCCTTTCTATTGATTTTGCTCATATAGCACTTGTCGTCTTCATATTCATGACGTTCAAATCCTGCCTACTGGAGGTTGTTGCAAACATTGCAGTTTTCTTTTCATTGCATCACTGTTCACTTCGATACTTTTCACTGAATTTTCTGACATTCCAAATGGGCATACTAGCTGTGGACATTGTTGGGGAAATGGCTCTGATTGGTTTTTCATCTTTTTTTTTTTGCTTCGCAATCGCTTGTTTTTCAGCCATGGACAAATCTCTGCTTTTCCTATTGGCAACTCCTCTGAATAGAACGCACATAGTCAATGCGACAAAAACAAAAACTGAAACTGAAATGTACCGTATTTTCTGCACTATAAGGCGCTTCAGATTATAATGCGCACCTTCAATGAGTGGCCTAATTTAAAACTGTTTTCATATATAGGGCACACTTCATTATAAGCCGCATAGAATAGAAGCTACAATAGTGACTGGCGTTGCCCTATGCATCCACTAGATGGTGTTATGCTAAAGGGAATGCGACACAATACAGCTTTATTTATACAGAGCCTTCACAACAGCTGCAGCTGTAACAATGACAATTGCTCACAAACACGGACATGAAACATACAAATACAAATGGCAAAAAAAAAAAAAAAAGAAAGAATTAAGTTATGAAGATATTTGATTCAATAAAAAGGCACAGAAACCTCATGGGTTCACAGCCACAAGGGGCTAAATATCCCCTAGAATTCTTGCTTGTCTCCCTCTTCCTTCGTTTAGTCAGTAGTTAACTATGCTTGTGGTGTTATCTTTGTTTCATAATGGCTGTGCAGAGCACACAAAGTAGTTAGTTGTATGTTTGAGTGTGTGTTGGCGAATGCACACGTCAATCAGTGTTAGGCAGAACCCTGTTTGTCTGCTAATAAACGCCACTAAATGGCATAGGAAAACTATCAGGGAAACAACTCAATGGGGAACATGAAGAGAGTTAGAGTCTCTTTATATTAGGCGCATCGGATTATAGGGTGCACTGTAGGCTTTTGAGAAAATTGAATGCTTTTAGGTGCGCCTTATATTGCAGAAAACTCGGATACACCTGGACAAAAAAAAACAATCAGTCACAACACAAATGCTTTCAGTCCCCAGCTAAAATAGTGAGAAGAGAGATAAGCGATGGAACAAAAGAAGTAATCAAGCCATCACAGCATTGTGACCACCTGGGCATTCTGAGGAAATCAGCTACCATTTTAAGTAAAGGTTTTCATAGAGTGCTTGCATTAAGTTTTGCTAGTGGTCATATTCTTGTGGCTTTTCTGTTTGGACACAAATAACATATATTACCCAGCATATCTCCGCCCACACTGATTGATTGCTTTCAGTGCCTTTAATACATAAAACAAGAAAAATGTCAAAGTGGCGTGCACATCATTTTTTTTCTGTACGTGGCTGTCGATGGGAACAGTTTAAGCAGGCCTGTTGTACATGCGTCATGTGCCTTCCTGTGTCTATCCTGATATCTTTCTTTCCCTCTTATGTCTGCCATCCTCCTATGTTCTCTCCTTCCCATCATTCACAGTCTTGCTAACCAGGCTCATAGACCAGCAGCATGAGGAAATACCTCTGAAAAGCTTCTAGTTTAATGTTGTTTTTTTTCAAAGAAAAAAAAGAATAAAGCAAGCTTTTTCATGATATGCTTCGACTGATGTGATTTATACCCAAGTTGTATACATCTCATTACTAGGAAATGAAAAATCACATTTGAACCAACCTTGAAGATTAATTTTCATCTATAAAACGCTTTGGATAAATGAGCTCATACTTCTGTTGATGACAAAGCTCAATTGAAAATGACTGCTACTCATTCGCAAAGCAGGGCCTATTCAATGTTTCATACATTTCCATCTCTCTCAAACCTCTTAAGTATTTTCTGCAGAGGGAACACATACAGTATATATATATATATATATATATATATATATTTTTTTTTTTTATATGGGGCTTAACTGCAGATCAGTATTCTTATCTTATTAGTTGATTGTACAACCAGTTGAAAACCACTCTCCATATGGTTCATGCTGTGCTTAAAAACGTACTCTGAAAAAGGATGCCCCTTTTCAGTTACTTCTGCCACTAAAGTAAATTCATAACTTCATAGTAAAAAGAGATTCTATCTTGTCACTGAAAGAACACCTCATTTGTCAGGTTTCTGCCTGGTCTGCTTTTTGTTACCTGGGTGTGGTTAGTGGCAGAGATCCTGCGCGCACACCTGTTGGCTAAGATTATCAGCAGGGTACCATGGTGCAGCTGCAAGCAAAGGACTGTGTCAGATGATTCTGTCAGGATTTGTCAAACAAGAATTTAAGACTTTAAAACGGACAAAAGCAATAGCGGTTGGGAACAAAATTTTATTTAATCATTCATTCATTCATTTTCCGAACTGCTACATCCTCAAAAGGGTCGGGGGGGGGTGCTGTAGCCTCTCCCAGCCATCTTCGGGTAGTAGGCGAGGGACACCCTGAACCGGTTGCCAGCCAATCGCAGGGCACACACAGACGAACCACCATCCACGCTCACACTCACACCTAGGGACAATTTGGAGTGTTCAATCAGCCTGCCATGCATGTTTTTTGGAATGTGGGAGGAAACCGGAGGACTCGGAGAAAACCCATGCAGGCCCGGGGAGAACATGCAAACTCCACACAGGAAGGCCGGAGCTGGAATTGAACCCGGTACCTCTCCACTGTGAAGTCGATGTGCTGACCACATGACTACCGGGCCGCCAACAAAATTGTTATCACCCAAATTGCATGGAACTCATGGAGAGTTTACAGTAAAAAGTACAAACAAAACAAGTCATCGCTCTGGTCACTCTAGAAACACAGAAAACGTAAGCAGACCAGCCAGAAACTGGGAATATGACAGTATCAACCTTTTGCATACCTTAGCAATACACAAATGAATACACAGTACAAACAATTGGGCAGTGATGTTATTTTTTTGCAGTATAACGTTCAAATTCATGTCAAGCCATCCCTTGCTGCTTCAGGGCTCGGTTATCGTGGCTTCACTCAATCACGGGTTTTCATTGGTGAACATGACTTAATCTCTTGCAGTTTTACATTACAATTTTTGTGATTTATTTATTATTTTGGTTTTAGTTGTTGTTTGCACATCAATAATAAATATTGGAAGGCGCATTAATCCACCAAGATTGTACCTGTTAGGGTTTGTATGTGACCCCAACAGCATGACTACAGGCAGGTATAGTGGAAGCCACCACTTGGCGTTATTTATTAGAGTCTTTGCAAATTCACTCAGGGAGAAGCACGAAGAAGCCACAGGGAAAATGTCCACACAGGAAACAAAAATCTCACTCAGGGAGAAAACTGGGGCTTACATAAATGCTCAGGGAGAAGCACGAGGAGTCCACAGGGGAAAGTCCACACAGGAAACAAGAAACTGCAGGAGATGCCAACAGAGCTCACTGAGGTGGTGACGGCATGAACTTGCACTGAGAAATGGTTTGGGAGCCAATTTATACCAGTCCAAACGAGCAGATTGGCAACAGATGGGTGATGAGCTGACGTGCATCAGGTGTGAGATGCAGAGCACCCTGGCTGAGGAGGCTGCCTGGCTGGCCTCTCCCTAACAGTACCCCTCCCCTATGGGAGCCACCTGGCGACCTGCCAGGTCTGCCGGGATGGGAGCGATGAAACTCAGTGATCAGGGTTGGGTCCATAATGAGCCGGGAGGAGACCCAGCTCCGATCCTCCACGCCGTAGCCCTTGCAGTCAACCAGATATTGGAATCCGCGTACCCGGCGTCGGACATCCAACAGTTTACGGACCTTCCCCTGGGGGTGCCCGTCCGCATACTCAGGGAGAGGCGGGGCCGGGGTCAGAAGCAACAGGGGGCTGACGGAGACAGGTTTTACCCGGGACACATGAAAAACAGGATGGATCTTCATGGAGGGAGGGAGCTTCAGACGCACCGCTGCAGGACCGAGCACCTTTTGGATCCGATAGGGCCCAAAGAACCGGGGGTTGAGTTTCTTGGCACCCGACTGAAGAGGAAGATCCTTGGAGGACAGCCACACCTTCTGCCCAGGTCGGTATGCCGGTGCTGAACGTCGACGACGGTTGGCACCACGATTGGCACGTTCCGTCGCACAGGGCAGGGCGGTTTGGGTAACCTCCCAGACACGGTGACAGCAGTCCAGGTGGTTCTGCACTGAAGAAACTGCCACTTTAGACTCCTGTGCAGAAAAGATGGGTAGCTGGTAACCCAGAGATACCTCGAATGGCGAGGATCCAGTGGTGGTGCAGACCAGGGAGTTGATTGCATATTCAACTCAGGGGAGGAACCGGCTCCAGGAGGCAGGCTTTTTTGCGGCCACACAACGAAGAGCAGACTCCACGCTCTGGTTCATCCTCTTAGTTTGCCCGTTAGTCTGGGGGTGATATCCTGGGGAGAGTATAACAGAAGCGCCTATCCCCTTGCAAAATGCCTGCCATACACGGGAGACGAATTGAGGTCCTCGATCTGAGACAACATCTTTGGGAAGGGCATGCAGGTGAAACACATGGGCCATGAGGAGCTCAGCAGTCTCGGAAGCCGACGGTAGTTTAGGCAGGGCCACCAGGTGAACCTCCTTGCTGAAACGGTCCACCACCGTCAGGATCACAGTGTTACCTTGAGAAGGGGGAAGTCCAGACACAAAGTACAATGCCACATGGGACCAGGGCCGACTGGGTGTAGGAAGTGGCTGCAGCAGACCAGCGGGTGCCTGGTGGGAAGCCTTGCTGCGAGCGCAGACAGTGCAGGCTGTGACAAATCCCTTAACATCTTTCCTCATGGTGGGCCACCAGAACCTCAGAGCCAGGAAGGTGTAGGTACGATGGACACCTGGGTGGCAAGCAAACCGGCTAGCATGGCCCCACTGGAGTTCCTGAGAGCGAACATTGTTCAGATCAAACAGACGGCGAGGAGGGACGTTGCTTGGAGCAGGATGGGAGCGTAAAGCACGCTTGACAGCAGCCTCCAGGCTCATGGTCACCATGCCAATCACCTTTGTCTCAGGGAGGATGGGGAGGGGTTCCTCTGTAGCATGCTCCTGTGGGTGTTGTCGGGAAAGGGCGTCTGCCTTAGAGTTGCGACAACCAGGGCGATAGGTTAGTGTAAAATCGAACGGACTGAGGAAGTTGGCCCACTGCGCTTGTCGACCATTGAGGTGCTTGGTAGGCCGGATGAATGTCAGGTTCTTATGGTTCGTCCAGATGGTAAACGGCTGCTCTGCTCCCTCCAGGCAGTGGTGCCATTCCCCCAAAGCAGCCACCACCACCAGCAGCTCTCGGTCCCCAATGTCGTAGTTCACCTCAGCAGGAAGGAACCGTCGGGAGAAGAATGCACACAGGTGAACCGTTGGGAGAGCACAGCCCCACCCCGGTGTCGGAGGAATCCACTTCCACAATAAACTGTCTTTTGGGGTCAGAATGAAGAAGAACGGGGGCACTGGTGAATCTCTCTTTGAGCAACTGGAAGGCGGCGCAAGCTGTAGGGGACCAAACAAATGGTTGGGACCGGGAGGTTAATCTGGTGAGGGGTTCAGCCAAGCTGCTGTAATGACGTATAAACCGCCTGTAGAAGTTAGCAAACCCTAGGAAGCTCTGTAGTTCCTTCCGAGACGTGGGATCAGGCCAGTCCACTACCGCCTCGATCAGGGGTCCCCAACCGCCGGTCCGCGGACCGGGACCGGTCCGCTGGGCATTTGGTACCGGGCCGCACAGAAAGAACTTGCCTTAATTCCGTTTTATTTATTTTGGAATACGAAAGATGTTTTACTTTGAAAAACTACCGGATTCTCTGTTACATCCGTCTGTGTCACGCTTAACACACGTCAAGCCACGCTTCTCCATCACGTGACCGATTACAGTACTTCAAAACAAAACGCAGGAGCCCGAAAAATGAGTTAAAAAAACTGCTGGAGATCGCAAATGACAGCGGCCTTAAAAGTACGTTCGAGACAACTGGATTAAAGTTATGGCTGAATACTCTGAGATTTCCGACATCCTACCTGTTTGAGGGGGTTTCTGCAGCAACGGCGACGAAAACAAAATTACGAAGTAGACTGGACATAAACCACACACTTGAGGTGTCATTGTCTCCTTTTACCCCGAGATGGGACAGTCTGGTTGCAGAAAATCGAGCTCGGTGCTGTGGTGAGTCGTCATTTTCATGCACTTTGAATTTGCGTTGTATCGTATTTTGAAGACATTAAACATTGCCATCGCGATCGGAGTGTTGCGGCCAGATTAGACGCTCCTTGTGTTTATTATTATATTTCGAAAACGCCACCATTTTCATGCAGCTCATACCATATTATTTTGTTGTATTATTTCCGCCACACCTTAAATGCCGGTCCCTGAAAATATTGTCTGACATAAACCGGTCCGTGGGGCAAAAAAAGTTGGGGGCCCCTGGCCTAGATCTTACGAGGATCTGCTCGAGTCTTAACCCCTTCCAGGATGAAACCAAGGTAGTCAACAGAATCAGAATGGAACTGGCACTTCTCAGCCTTGACAAAGAGCCGGTTACAAAGGAGTCGCTTGAGAACCTGCCGCACGTGTTGCACATGCTCCTCTAGAGACCTGGAGAAGATAAGAATGTCATCAAGGTAGACCACAACAAACCTGTCAAGCATGTCGTGGAGAATGTCATTCATGAGTGCCTGGAATAGTGCAGGGGCGTTGGTGAGACTGAACGACATTACCAGGTACTCACAATAACCACGGGGAGTCTTAAATGCGGTCTTCCACTCGTCCCCCTTCCGTATCCGGACGAGATGGTAGGTGCTTCTGAGCTCCAGCTTGGTGAAAATAGTAGCCTGAGTGAGGGGCTCGAGAGTGGAGTTCATAAGAGGTAGGGGGTACTTCTTCTTGATAGTTATGTCGTTGAGTTGGCGATAGTCAATGCAGGGTCAGAGGCCACCATCCTTCTTCACAAAAAAGAAGCCAGCTGCCACCTGGGAGGATGAGGGCCGAATGAGCCCTGCTGCCAACGACTCCGGAAATATACTTGTCCATACCAGCCTTCTCTGGGATAGAAAGACTGTATAGATGACTGCTAGAGAGGGCAACCCCGGGATGTAGGTCGATCGTCATAAGGCCACTGTGTGGGGAGAGACTGAGCCCGGGCCTTGCTGAAAACTTCCCCAAGATCATGGTACTCTGGGGGAACAGATGAGAGATCGGGAGGGGGGACACTGGGGGCCTGGTGGAGTGAGGTACTATTCGTGGCTCGTAGGCAATGGGCATGACAGGAGGGGTTCCATTCCAGAATAGTTCTTGTGGACCAAGCAATGTGTGGCTCATGTTGTATAAACCAGGGGCGGCCCAAAAACACAGGGATGAAGGGAGATTGAATTATGAAAAACTGCCGTGTCTCCACATGGTTACCTGCTATGGTGAGGGAAATTGGGTGGGTGCGCTGAGTGATGCTAGCTAGGCGATGTTCATTCAGCGCGAACGCCTCCAGGGGCCTCTCCAGTGTCTCTACTGGGATAGAATCCTGAGCAGCACATTCCGAGTCCAGGAAACACTCATCAGCCCTCGAATCAAGGAGAGCCCCTACGGTGAGTCGTTGGTCAGCCCAGGCCAGAGTGACGCTAACAGGCTGATCTGGTGGGGCAGGATGACGGGGACAAGACAGGCGGCTCACCAGGATCTCCCGGGGTCCAAGTGAGTCTAATCCTCTTGGCCTGGTGGGTAAGCCTCTGATGAAATGTCCCCTCTGGCCACAGTAGAGGCAGAGGCCGGCTTGGAACCGAGCTTCTCGTTCAGGTGGAGTGAGACGTGTGCGTCCAAGCTGCATGGGTCCCTCCGCTACAGTGGCCTGGGATGTAGCGGGGCATGTCCGAGGGGTAGTGGAGAAGGCAGGAGTGGCTGTCATGTGGGTTCTTGGTGACTGAGGAGTGACCAGAGATCTACTCAGTGCTTGCTCACGTCTTCTCTCTCTGAGCCTTCCATCGATGCGGATTGAGAGGTTAATCAGTTCGTCGAGGGAGGCAGGCTCCTCCCGGTTGGCCAGCTGGTCATTGACGGCGTCGCTGAGGCCATTCCGGAAGGTAACCCGTAGTGACTGGTCGTTCCAGCCACTCTACGCCGCAGCCAGCCTAAACTCCACTGAGTAATCAGCGACACTGCCAGTGCCCTGCTGGATACTACTCAGCCGAGTGCCAGGTTCCTGACCGCAGATGGGGTGGTGGAACACCTTCCGTAACTCTGTCACAAAGTCCTTGTATGAGCGACAGAAGCTGGCCCCCATGGACCAGGAAGTGGCAACCCACTGTGTTGCTTACCAGTGAGCAGATTCATCATGTAAGCAATGCGGGCAGAGTCAGTTGCGAACATGCTGGATTGGTGAACAAAAACCAGTTCACACTGCATGATGAACGTGGCGCAGGTCTCGCAGTTGCCATCGAATGGCCATGGGGCGGAAAGACAGGGCTCATCAGAAACCAGGTTGGGTATTACAGGTTCAACAGGGGCTTGTACCACTGGGGTTATTGCGGCTGAAGCATCGGGAGCAGGCGGGTCTTGCTGTCGGTTGGTGAGTGCTGATGTCAAGGCCTGTAACTGCAGCAAAACCTCTGCCTGTTGTTTCGCCAACGCCATCTGCTGGTTAAACAAGGCCTCCACCACAAGCTGAAGAGGCTGGATTTGAGTCTGAAGGCCCAGTAAGGCTACAGAAGTGTCCTGTAATTGCTGGGTGTGTATAGTGGTCAGGTGATCCTGCTTGACGAGAGCATCTTGAATCAAATAGAGTCCAGATCTGTCTGTGTCGGCTGGGGGCGTCATGGCAAGTTCGTACTGTTAGGGACCCCAATAGCATGACTACAGGCAGGTATAGTGGAAGCCACCACTTGGCGTTATTTATTAGAGTCTTTGCAAATTCACTCAGGGAGAAGCACGAAGAAGCCACAGGGAAAATGTCCACACAGGAAACAAAAATCTCACTCAGGGAGAAAACTGGGGCTTACATAAATGCTCAGGGAGAAGCACGAGGAGTCCACAGGGGAAAGTCCACACAGGAAATGAGAAACTGCAGGAGATGACAACAGAGCTCACTGAGGTGGTGACGGCACGAACTTGCACTGAGAAATGGTTTGGGAGCCAACCTATACCAGTCCAAATGAGCAGATTGGCAACAGATGGGTGATGAGCTGACGAGCATCAGGTGTGAGGTGCAGAGCACCCTGGCTGAGGGGGCTGCCTGGATGGCCCCTCCCTAACACTACCTTTGGCTACAATGTGACATGGTATTCTCATTTAAGTAATCTATTTTAAGATTTAAAAAAAAGTACAATAGTTTGTAGCCAACGTTCTGTCGTCCTCTTCCTCATCTGCTGCCGTTGTGCAGAGTGTGCTTGGCTCACATGAATTTATGAATGCAGCCTGCAGTCAGCAGCTTGGTATTTATTATTCATTTTGCATTTTAAAAGTTGCCTTTATTAAATAAGTGTAAACGTTTCGTAGGGTGGGAACCGTATGGGTTGGGGGTGGGGAATGGGGGGGGGGGGTCGCAATGCCTGAATCACAAAAAAGGAAATTCACCTATTTTTGGAACATATAACCCCTGAAAAGAGAGGCAACGCTCTGTAACCTACTTAAATCATCTTTTGCGGGTCATCACTAGGTTGGAGCTCTGTCATTATTTCCAGCAGGACATGACAGAGGTCAGTGGAACTCGAGCTTGGATGTGGGATGGAGTGATGGTGTATGGATTTGAAAATTCACCCTGAGGATTAATTCAATGTATCTTTTATTGCTGTCAAACCTTTTTGGATTTTTTTTTTTAAATGCACTAGCCATTGTCATATTACATCATGTTTTTAGGGCCTCATTTTAATGACTCACAGTATGGGGCAGAAGACCTGGACAAGATCAACTGTGTCCAGCAGTCACACACAAACACACACTCACACATGCCACAGAGGAGATTATGTAAACATAGTTAATAAGGCACATGCGATCTGTTATGTTGTTAAAAGCAGACGTGTACGAATGTATAAACCGAGCAAACACGCAGATTACCATCCTCGGCTTTTGTTGCACTCTAGTGGTGACCTGAAATCCAATGAGTCGCAAAGGCATCAAATGAACCAGCGTTATACTAGTCTGATGGCTGCTCAACCATGTCATTTAATGTCACTATCATGAACCAGCTCAGAAAAGTTCATTTGTTCTGACTTTTGTCAACGTATGCATGTTTTGAGTTAACAGTTCAGTTCAGTGTTGTAACGTGAAATGCTGATGGACAGTTCATTTTTGTCACATCTCTCTTTGTGCACACGTGTACTGGTAGTTTATCTTATTTTTTCATATTTTCGTATCTGGTCCTACAACTCGTGGAATATCAATTTTGGGCACCACTTATTTCTCAGCAGCTATATTTAGTGTGTCCAGATGTGCAAATACATGAATAAATGTGTGCAGTGGCGGGGACAGGTTGCTTGCTGCTTTTGGCAGGTCTGTGCGAACAGACTGTGTGAACACAGAGAGATTATGTTTCCACTGTGGACCCTGCTTTTACCTCGACTAAAGGGGCGGAAAGCAGGATTTGGGTTTGGTTGAGTTAATCTTCCCATTGTGTGGTTATATTTGGAAAGTATGTGACCGCATATGTGGATCTGCCAATCATCTACCTCGTTTACTGATGAAATTCTGGAAGACTACATCATTCATCGTCACCTTGCAGACAATGTGCGTCTGACCGGTGTGTATGACTCCATACACTGCATTCAAAAGCTACATGCTTGCTGCTGCTGTTTTCGGAAGGGTCTGTACACTACTTGCAGTATGTACAGTATATTCATAGGAATGAAAAGTGAAAGAACACCGAAATAGAAATTGCAAATGGGCGCGAGTGATACATTTCGTTGAACATTGTTTCACATATCTCTGTCAATCTATTAAGAGACATCTCTCTGTCTAGCTCCACCCTAAACGAACATTTGCTCAACTTCAGGACTAAGTAAATAAACATCCATCCATTCCATCCAATCCGATTTATCCTCACAAGGGTCGCGGGGGGTGCTGGAGCCTATCCCAGCTGTCTTCAGGCAGTAGGCGGGGGACACCCTGAACCGGTTACCAGCCAATCGCGGGGCACACAGAGACGAACAACCATCCACGCTCACATTCACACCTGGGGACAATTTAGAGTGTTCAATCAGCCTGCCATGCATGTTTTTGGAATGTGGGAAGAAACTGGAGTACCCGGAGAAAACCCACGTAGGCCTGGGGAGAACATGCAAACTCCACACAGGAAGGCTGCAGCCGGGGTCGAACCCACAACCTCTGCACTGTGAGGTCGACGTGCTCACCACTGGACCACCAGGCCTTGGAAATAAACATTCCAACCATATTTCAGGAAACTTGGCAGAACGATACTTTCACATGCGCATCCTTAAAACAGCACCATCTGGCTATATCGATAGTTGTAATACTGTACAATATACACGTATCCAGTCGTCTTAAAGTCTTGAGTCCGTTGAGCCTTTGAGTTGCCACTTGGTACAAGTTGTGTGTGTCAGATGTGAGCCATATTACAAGGCTTTCGAGATTCTCGACAAGCAGCCACACAGGAGAGGAACCTCCCAAAAAAGTGCTTGCAAAAGACCACACAGCGTTTGAAGGCACCACACGCAATCTGTTATTACCTGCGCGGGCCACACGCTATGTGCTAACCTCAATTAATGTGTAAAGGATGGCGAGGAAGATGAGAGGCCGAGAGAGCGGCTCTGTACAGTAATTAGTAAGGTGCTGAGGTTAAAGATGACATCTGGACAGCGTGGGCTGCCCTGTTGTGCGGCATGTTAACCTGATTTCCAATTTCCTCTTCATTCTCGTTCTATTCTCAGCCTCGCATATGGTCAGTTTTCGATTCAACAAGATTTGCTGCACTAACACTACTGAATGGTTTGAGTCAAAGCCGATTCGGTTGAAAATGCCTGACAAAATGATGAGAAAGGCAATTCTGCACTTTGCCTTTTTGAGTGTTGTCCCATGAACACGATGAAGACCAAATCCACAGGGAATAATTTACGTTTAAAAACAAGGTGTCTTTGTTATTGAGGGAATCTTTCAGGAACAAAAAGGAACGCGTTGACCCGAAAGCTGGTGGCGGATTTCCTCTGAAATGCTCCAAAGGTGAAAAATACATTTGTAAAAATGCTATTGTAACACATATGTAAGTTGAGGGGTTCGTTGTTTATGAATGGATGGCTCTACTTTAAGAAATGGCAAGAGGAGAGATGGACTCCGTTTGAACGTAGCCTTATTTCAAAACGTCTGCACCGCAGCACGATCGAAAACACACACTTCTCGGCAACTGAATCACTTCCTGCTTTCCTTTTCTTCAGCCAATCAGAAGCTATTAACATAAAAACACGTCTAAGCAATTATTAAACAACAGAATATAATGTAGGTAATCTTAACATGAAATAATATGATGCTCAAACATAACTTAATAATAATAATAATAATATAACAGAAGCTTACACATATACTCATTCGCATTTAAATCATTTCATCATCCAGATTTAACATGGTGGTTTTTGTGCAAATCTCCTGTCAGCAGCCAGATTTTACAGTGTCCGTTTAGTTGTGTTTTGTACTTATCTCCCTCTCTGTCTACTTTCACACATCTCAGTTGAACGTAGCTGAAGTTCGCTTCACACCTCATATTGTTACTTAATATTTCCCGAAGTTGATGGGCTTCCCCTGAAATCCTCTTGCGCCCCCTTGGGGAAGGTGTAACTCTCACTTTGAAGCCCGCTGTTTTAAAGCAATTGAACCTTGACGGCATAACTTTTAAATGGCGGCGTTATGTAAGCAATGCTCTTCTGAACGTTTTGTAGTTAAGGTTCTGTAAAAAGGGCATTTCAGCAACTCAGCCAGTGTTTGCCGTGACATGAACTTTGTGCTGTTTCTATAGCAACATTCAACACACACAGCGAGAGTGACCGTCGGTGAGCGCTCATTTTTTCCCCTCTCTTCTTCCAAGTGCTCTCTGTCCTTTTTTTATTGTCATTTTTGTGGCTACTCTTTGTGGATGTCAGACAATATTCATAGTCACAAATGAGTATTTTGTTCAAGACGTGGGCTTATGTGTGAAAACATCAGGCAGAGAAAACAAAATGTCATATTTTTTTGTCTTCATTCATTACAGTGCTTAGTGTATATTCAAATGACTTCCGAAAACTCTTTATTATTTCTACTTCAAACTGCGATCTATATCAGTGGGTGGGTGAGGGGGGCCGATGGACATTTCTTCGCTCACATAATATTGAATGAAGAGTACCGTATTTTCCACTATAAGCCGCACCGAAAAGCATTCCATTTTCCCAAACACCGACAGTGTGCTCTATAATCCGATGCACTTAATGTATGGTGTCACACTCTCTTTTTAATTCCCCATTAAATTGGTTCCCTGTTAGTGTGTTCCTATGCCATCTAGTGGTGGTTATTAGCAGGAACCAATTGTAACCTAAAATGGTTCTGCCCAACACTAATTGACATGTGCATTCGCCAACTACTTTGTGAGCTCTGCACAGCCATTATGAAACAAAGATAATACCTCAAGCATAGTTAACTACTGACTAAATGAAGGAAGAGGGACCTGTGTCACAGGAAGTTGTGAGCGCTCTGTAGTCTGCAATTGCAGCTTGTGACGCGAGCTGTTGCGCTATATCTTTTATCGTCATCATTATTCTCTAGTTTGTTTCATGAACAATTCATCGAACGCATGGGCAAAGATTAGGAATCGAGAGGGCCAAGGGAAGTACTTTAAAACGGTACGTGTAAGCTACTATAGTTAACAGGCTGCAAAAGTGCGTCGCATGCCTCCATGTCAGGCTGTTGCTCATCATGGCGTGCGTGTGTATGTGCGTGCGCGGTAACGGGTCGATCGCGGGAGGTTGCTTAATCGAAAAGTTGATCTTCGGTCCAAAAAGTTTGGGCACCCCTGTTCTAGGGGATATTTAGCCCCTTGTGGATGTAAACCCACAAGGTTTGTGTGCCTTTTTGTTGAATCAATTGTCTTCAGAACGTATGCCTTTCATTTTTTGTTTTGCAATGACATTTGTATTTATATGTTTCATGTCCGTGTTTGTGACCAATTCTAATGGCTTTGTTCCAGCTGCAGCGGTTCTGAAGGCTCTATATAAATGAAGCTGTATTGAATTGTATTGTATTCCTTTCAGTGTAGCTCCATGTCATGGATGCATAGCGCAACCACAGCCACTATTGTAGCTTCTATTCTATGTGCCTTATAATTAATGTAGTGCGCCCTATATATGAAAAGAGTTTTAAAATAGGCCATTCATTGAAGGTGCGCCTTATAATCCGAAGTGCCTTGAAGTGCAGAAAATACAGTAATTAAAAGCGGACATAAATATATACAGGTGTATATATATATATATATATATATATATATATATATTGGGTCAAATGATGAAGAGATCAATTTTATTTATCCACCTGTATTTCCCTCTAGTGTCTGTCTTAATTTGATTATTTACACAATAAATAGGTTCCAATATTTACGCTCCGTTTCATGTTTGTGTTTTGCCCGTGAAGACATTTATACCAATTCAAGGTGTAACCAACAGAAACCGGAGATCTGTTGGGTGAAAAGCAAACCCCCCCCCCCAAAAAAAAACAATTGTGAGGTTGAGAGAAGATAAATCACAGCCATCGCAGACAGGTAGACAAAGGGAAACAACATCCTTTGATGACAAAAACATTTCAAGGTTTGTAAATGAGGACTCGACAGCATTTGTTCGTAATAACAACAATCCTCAGAGGACAGGACCTTCACTCATGAACAAAAGTAATGATGCTACAATAGATGATGCTAACCCCTCGGAGGATGAAGAAGTGTAACAACAGGTTAAAATTGGACACGAAATTACAGAGATGAGCTTTGAAGACACATGTTTTGTTTTGGTTACTTGTTTTATGTACTGGTGAACCTTTACCAAAGTGGTGGGATGGCTCAAGCTTTGAGAAAGAGCCGACGTGCGCATGATCTCAAAATTACAAGCTACTCTGTGAGATTCAGAGGAGGCAAACGCCAGGACAGTTTATTCCCTCATTTACTCAGTCCATTATTTTTCATCTGCATTGCTCTAAATCCCGATGCCTGCTGCAAAGTTAACTCAGAACTCTCCAGAAACATTTAGCTTGACAATTTATAGAAAAAAAAATGATTTGGAAGTCGATCATCATGTAGTAAGATGTTGAACCAAAATATACTCGCCCAATCTCCAGACTTAAACCCAGTAGTATTTTACATGCAATAAGATAAGATAAGAGGAGATAGAGGGGACTGAACTCCCAGTCCTGCACACACGTATTTTCACAGGTGCACGCAGCCTGGTGCAGTTCCAACTCGATTCACCGGCAATCTAAGCAGCTCTTCTCATTCCCTTTAAAATCGGCGCTTGAGTGGCACACCTTCCTTGACACGGGGGCGGGGGGAGCAAAACACGATTGGCTGCAGGCCACGCAGGACTTCCAAGCACACGAAGTACATTAATTAGGAACTGTAAGCAGACCTCCACATGCAAATAATTTGGCCAGGGCGATCACAGATCACCACAGTGGAGTGGGCACTCGGAGAATGCCTTCTGCCTAAAGGTACACGTCTGTGTGTGACAGCCCCAACCCATCCCCCAGAGCTGTGCGGTGGTCAGCAGTGTGATTGACGAAATAATATCATAAAATGAGTGTGTGTGTGTGTGTGTGTGTGTGTGTGCGTGTGCGTGTGTGCTAGGGCTGATTTACTGTGTGTGCTACAAGGGAATATGCATGTACAAATTCAGTGCGGGTCAGGTATTGATGGATTATTGAACCGAGAGTAATAACTGTCTGTCTCGGCCCATGCATCAGTGTCCATGATTGAGGCGCATACACTGTAAAAAAAATTGTGGGGAGGGCTGAAACAGTAATTTTAGTTGAAGCAATTTCAAAATAGAAATTATTGACATTTATGGCAAAAATGTGAGTTAGGACAACAAAGAAACCAATTTGCTCCACAACAATTTCTTGAGTTAATTTGATTTATATCTTGAAGGTAGGGGACATGACAAGAGACAATTGGCTTTGCAAACTCAATTTTTTTGTTGAAAATGGGACAAAGCCAGTTTTTCAACTATTTTGTTGAATTTCCCAATTTAAAATGTTATCAAAATTTGTTGCCTGGAAATATTGAGTTCACTATTTAAAAAAAAAAAAATACAGTGTGTTTTAATGAAAGTTTATTGTGAGGTTGACATTCATTCTTTGCTATGTGGCGGGCCACCAGTTTGACACGCATCATGTAGCCGCTTCAATATTGTTTTAAGACATGTAAAGTATTATCTCTATTTACAAATTGTTCTTTTAAAGTTGTTGTTTGCACATTATGATTTTAAAATGTCAAATTCACCAAATTGACATACAGTATTTGATATACAATTTGTCATACTTATTTGTAATAACACAGAAAACAAGTGGAGGGCAGGATAAAATGAGATACCCAAAATGTCTAAAATTTATGACTAACCCCAATGAAACACGTAAAACTACTAATGTACAGTATTCATTTACTGTACGTTTGTGCATCTTTTTATTATTTCATTTACTTTTAATCACAGTATAGCTGCATAAAACACTCTACATGTACATTTTGTATTGGTGATCAGCTCACTGGTAATCAACGTTGTATCGTATGATAATCATTGACCAGATGCGGCTGCCTCAAGCCAGATGGGTGCCTCCTGTCCTGGTGTTTAGCACAGAGACAGATGATCAACTGACATCCATGTGACGTCGAGCTCCACTGAACACTGATTGCTTTGGATTACACAGAACAAACATCAGCTCGGCACACAATCCACATTCATCCAAAAGTAGACACAGGCGGTCAGGATGCACAAAAGCGCACACGCTAAGCTTTGCCAGACCGGAGCCAATATGGATTGCCGCCCAAAGGGCTACTGGGTAATTGTGAGTCATGATTGTAATTTATTGGATGTGAGTGTAATAAGTACACATCCGAGTCAACGGGATTGTCGAGCAAGTTGTTAAGCTGCTTCAAGAGTGATGATGGTTAAAGAAACCTTGCAGTATACCAAGACAGACCAAAACTTAGATTGTGTCACTCCAAATACTGTTGTTGCCTGAGGTATTTTATCCCTTCAAGCTCTGTTAGTCTTGCCACACTCTGCCTATACTGTTCCTCTTATTGATGGTGTGATATGCGTTCATTCACAATGTTATATAACCCCAGACTGAATCGTCAAAGAAAACTAAGGAGTTACAAGATTTCAAGTGTCCGTTAGCTGTGGTGGGTTGGAGGCAAAAAAAAAAAAAAAAAAGCTGAGTTACTCAAGCGTAAGGAAGCAGACAAGGCAAGGCAGAAGTGCAGAGAAGATTAATAATAATAATAATAATAATAATAATAATAATAATAATAATAAAACACATTTATTGCAAAAAGCCAAACAAAAATGCTAGTGTAAAACATTTTTCATAAGTACAAAACTGAGGAACTACTCTTAACAGAACAAGGAACAATGAGGACAGGCTCACCGCCACAGACAAGACTTGCGACATATGACAGTGGTCAGAGACAGAGTCACTCCTCTTCGTGACTTAATGGCAGTTGCGAAATGCTTTTCTGCATTTCCGCCAGCCATGGCTCTGGAATGATAACAGCTACGTTTTACAGATAAAGCCGTTCATTTAGATGAAAATGAATAAAAGAGTCACATCTGCAGATGTTCTTATTGAGTCCTGTCGCCCTCAAAATTTCAAATGTGAAGGTGTCATGATTTTATATTTTGCTTTTCTCAAGATTATTCTTGACATATTAAATCAATTCATTGGTGTTAGATTTCCACATTTTTTTTTACAAATGTGAAAAGGGTTTTATTTTTATTTTTGCACAGAACTCGTGTTCACCCCTGATTTATAGAATGAACAATTGTGGCCCCAACACTGACCCTTGGGGGACATGACGAAGTATTTTAAGTTATACTCACCCAGCTTCACAAACTGCTGCTTTTATTTCTTTCAATAGCTCTTCATCCATTACAATGGTACCCCTCTTATCCCATTGTGTTCCAATTTAATGACCAATTAAATTACATTCATCCTCGCAAATGCTTTATTTAGATCACCAAACAGATCTTCTGCAATTTTCTTCCTGTATACGGAGTCCGTAATGATTTAGATGAGTTCTGTCAAGGCTAATGAAGTTGAACAGTTCTAGATCCATACTCACTATCAGAAAGTAATTTATGTTTTTCGATGAATTGATCTAATCTGTTTTTGAAGAGGTTTTCCAAAATGTTTTGTGCCTACTTTATTTGAGATAGTGGAACTTCAAATGCTGTTTCTGTTCTTCGTGTCTCTGGCTGTTTACGGCCTTCTATAAATATTTGCAGATAGCTCAAGTGCTACCATATACTGATGAAATTGTACCACAGTTCTCTACCTGCTCTCGTATCATATAAAGATGAATCTATTTTGGATGAGACATCAACCATGGGTGATGCATTGTAAAAAATACAGTCAAGAACTCGTATTTACTCTTCATTTGTTTTCCACCCTATTTATAATATGCCCCAAAGCTTTCCTGCTTACTTGTTTTTTGGTACCATGCTGGCTGAGGAATTCTAGTTGAAAGTTGTCTGAAGTCTCCTTAAATTTGGAGGGATTGCTCCCATTTTTACTTGTAATGCTTAAATTGCAGATGTATTTCTGGATCCCAGACAAAATCTTATAGCTGATCTTTGGAATGCAGTACTTCTGTGTTTAAATTAGTTTTAGCGGCTGATCCATAATCCACACAGACAGATTTTATCAAAACAATAAATGAAACATTTTATGGATTTTGACAAGCTCTTCACTCTTTTCTTTATCCTCAGTGCATCCATTCTCTGTCTCGCTTTTCCTCACTGAGGTCAATGATGTGCTTCACCAAGAAGTGGAGTATACACTGTGGACTGATTGCTAGCCAATCGCAGCTCTTTTCTTTTCTCTTTCATACAATTTTTAAGTTCAACCTAGCACCACAACATGAAATTATCTTCATTTTTTCCAACTCACTTCCATATACCGTCTCGATTAGGGGTGACCAACGTGGTGCCCACCTGCGAGGACCGAGCTGTTCTAAATATGTTAAACCCGTTAAGATATATTTACCTGAAGACAATTACATTCATCATGCAAATAAAGTGTCAATATTTTTTATCAATATATAAGTATAAATTCACGAGATAAGATAAGGAAATTAACTTTAATATGACTATAATACTGAAACGTGAATACATTACCAATATTAAAAAAAAAAACCAATCAATTCAGTGGCTGTTGATGTGTTTTCTATCCACCTGAGTAGGACAAAGGCTCTCTCATAGAATATCAGCCTGATATTTCTACAGCACAGTTAACCTTATTGTTCATGTGACAAGTGATTGAACCAGAATGCTGAATTTCCCAAGAAAGTCTAAGAAGAGGAAAACCTGCGCCTCTTCATTTTGAAGTGTCATTATCGATTCTGCACTCGCGTATTTGGAGTACATCGTCATATCACAGCTCCATCACATCAGCCCTGTACAGCTTCCAAAGGCTTGTGACCAGGTTGCCATCACAACAGCCTGTTCAGAGCTGTGTGAGATCATGGCGTGTGTGTGTGTGTGTGTGTGTGTGTGCGTGTGTGTGTGTGTGTGTGTGTGTGCGTGTGTGTGTGTGTGTGTGTGTGTGCGTGTGTGTGTGTGTGTGTGTGTGTGCGTGTGTGTGTGTGTGTGTGTGTGTGCGCGTGCTTGCATGTGAGGAAGGCAGAGAACAAATCCTCAACAGCACACTTTAGGAACATTTCAACACCAACATGGTTCAGCAAAGTAGGTGAATTTTGCCTTCTATAATTCTACACACAAATTAAAGGTCATCATCATACGGCCAAATAAATTACATTAAAGTTTTGTAGTATCGGTACTTACATTTCAATTACATATTCGTTATAATTCTTTTCAACCACGTAATCACCTGATTTCCCGCAAAAAAGGTGCCATTTAGGGTACTACTTGATGATCCAGAGGCATAAGCAGAGGAGCTTTGAGGGAGAAAAAGGGATGACTATTCAATGGGCTAACAGAGGCTCGAGGAAAAGGTATTTCAATTTGCTGCAGTGACATAGAGGGGCTCAATGTTGTCAAGGTCCCCAAATCCCTCATGGCAACCCTGGGGATAACTCAAGGGTTTTTTCGCTTAAATTGAGTCTGCCATTATACTCGTCGTGTCCATGAACTCAGGTTCTTGTTTTGAAGACTTCTGGCTTCAATTCAGGCCTCATGCAGCTTCTGTATAAGTTTTGCTTTGTTCTTGTTTTTACATATCCTGTACTTAGTGAAAGAGATGTACTGCCAGCAGACACATTTGATTCTGTCTTCCACAAAGGGAGCCGCGGCAATGTTGGGTTAAACCACTGTGTCAAAATCAAGGCCCGGGGGCCAGATCTGGCAAGCCACATCATTTTATTGGCCTGCGAAAGCAATTCAAGCATGTCAACTTCCATGATGCTTGCTCAAGTCTGAATCAAAATTTCAAATTTTCATATATAATGTAATAATTAGAATGTTTGAACAATATTTTTGATGATGCCATCTATGTGTTGTTCGCTGTGTATGTAAAATGTGGATTTGGTTAAACATGTGATATGGTTTCACAAAATTCACAGCCATAATGGCCCTTCAAAGGAATCCGGAACTACAATGTGTCCTGCGACAAAAATGAGTTTGACACCCTTGGGTTAAACCGTCACAGCAAACATTTTTTTCTTTGGTACACGAGCCACTCCCTTGGCAGATGAAGCATGATTTCTGACAGAAAAGTGGAACAAGTTCACCTTTTGACTTATGTGCTGCAGAATAAACAAAGGATGTAATTTATTTTTTATCAAGTTATTTTTTCGTTGTTTGTTTGTTCTTTTTTTTTAACTTGACAGACAGAATTGAATAAATCAATCACATAATTTCAGTGTTTAAATATGATGCTAGATTTAAACAGTGAAATTGCATTGCCCATCCATCCATCCATCCATTTTCAACACCTAGAGCCCATCCCAGCTGACTTCGGGTGGAAGTCAGACTACACCCTGAACTGGTCGCCAGTCAGTTGCATGGCAAATGACCATTCACACCCACATTTCACACTCTCACTGAGTGGGACCCGATCCCATGTTGCCCGTGCGCAAGTCCGGCGTGTGTACCACTACACCATCAGCGACTACATTGCATTTTTGTTCAATAATTCCAGTTATAAACATAGAATTGGACAAATTAATGAAGAAATCATGAATACTAAGTACCTTACAAAAATAGATACAACAATCCTATTTTTCAGTTGTTATTTGGAGAGCTGAAAATTGCTACATGTTTACACACACACACACACACACACACACACACACACACACACACACACACACACACTCGCATACATATGTACATGTATGGTACAATACAAAACGGAATGTTCTGATTCCCTGTTATGACCAAAAAACACACACAGCATTAATTTTTAAATGCAGAAAAAATATGAATTATGTCATTTATTCCCCTCCCCCTCTCTGTTTCTCTCTCTTGCTCTCTCTCTCTGCTATCAATTTGTAGGTCCTGAGAAAATGGTGATGATAAGTGGCTTCCTCATGAGGTCACTGGAACCCTTGCAAGAATAGATCCATCGTCAAGGAAAACGATCCTATCATGGCCACCTCCCGCTACCAGACTAGACTAACTTCTGTGGATGGTATAAATGCCGAAGACAACCTATAAACATTAAAGTCCAAATCATGTAGTGCAGCTTTTACCAATTTAAAGGGACCTTTCAAGATTTTTGTTGGCTTTTACTCTTTCAGATCGATGCTTGGGTAAAGAACTAATTATTTTGTAGTCATTTATCAGAGTGTGAGAATAAAGTGAAAGAAGTTTGTAATTAGAGAGAGAGAGATGGTCCTCCACATCACCCCTTACTCCAGTTCCTGTCTTCACTTCCTGGATGGCTTGTCATGGAGCCTGGTGTTCCCCTGTTACTGGCTCTTGGATCAGCTCCTGGCCTCCTGCCTGGCTACTTCACTCGAGAAGCGCCAGCGTTCTCAGGACCCGTGCTCCCTCCTCACTTTGTGTGTCCTAATAATGGCGCCTCTTTACTTGCTCCTGCTCCTCGCCTCTCTGCCTTTCGCTCTGCTGGGCTTTGTCATCTGGGCTCCTCTGCAGGCCATCCGTCAACCTTACCTGTACACCTACCACAGGTATGGAAAATGTGCACATTTAGTGTATTGTAAGTTGTCTCCGTCACACATTTCTCCCTTAGTGTTGATCTCCATTTCTATTTCTACTAATTGGTCAACTGCTTAACATGCAGAGTCACACAATAACGTCGGTATTTTGTAATACTACACCCACTGCATCGTGTGAGTTGCATACCAACTAATGCTATTGTGAACCCCATAACATTTTTCAAGTCAAGTACCCTATTTGTGTTCCTCTCAGCTCGTTATTATAGTTTGCAAAGTAAAAGGATGTACCAAAAACTTTCGATTTTGTATGATCACTGTGACATTGCTGGTTTAAATCTCTTCAGAGTTCCAATGCAACTGGCTAATTTAGTCAACGAATTTGGAGCGACAGGCAACCACAACATTATTTTATTTCACATGAATCTTTGTGAAACAAGTTCATTATGCAGAGATCTTAGCAATTGGATAATAAGAGCAAAGTAACAGTCATCTCGTTTTCACTGTTCTGTGACTCTGACTGTTTAATCGAGGTAAGCAATCGGTGTAAAATGTTTGCCAGTAAAGTCTTTCAATCTTTAATCTTTTAAAAACAATGTAAATAATTTGTTGTTGTGTATCAACAGTGCTAGTACTGAATGGGGGACAATACAAAAAAAAAATCACGTGTTTATGAAATGTCAAAATTCAACAAATGACACATCAGCCTTGATATGAACTTTTACCAGAAAAATGAGACAACAAAAAAGTATTTGGTATAGTATTTGTGGGATACTGTAAAGGTTATAAGATCAAACCTGTCTGTTTGTTGATGTAGTTTTCCCTGTCTTGTGCAGACTAGAAAAGCGCCAAGCTGAGCAAGGCGATGCTGCACCAGGGTTTGTTGGGGTCAGGGACTGGAGACCTCAGGGCAAGAGCTTCTGTTTCTGCAGCGCCAACGTTTGCCTACTGCCCGACTCTCTGGCCAGGTTCAACAATCTTTCGGACACACAGAGGAGAGCACGGGAAGTGGGCAAGAGGATCAGAAATGGTGCATGTCGACCTCAGATTAAAATCTACATCGATTCACCAACCAACACTTCCATCAGGTATGTAGACGATCTCAGGTTTACTTTTACAGAAAAGTAAGTTATGTGTCTAAGATACACTAATGTTTGTCATTCTTTCTCTTGGTGTGTCTCAACCATTAGTGCGGCCTCCTTCAGCAGCCTACCCACAGGTTTTCGCCGTACCTCTTCCTTGGACCAGCGGCCAGATCAGACACACATTGTGAATGGCCCAGCAGACACTGAAAATGAGCCACTCGCCGAGTGTCCCATTCACCCTGCAGGCGTTACAGACTGCCCGGTTCATCCATCGACAGTAGTTCACGGAACCTCTGAATGCCCCCTTCACTCAGATGCAGGAAACACAACAGTGGACTGCCCCCTACACTGTGTGGAAACCAACAACAGCTCAGACTGCCCTTTACATGCTTTAGTGCAGGTTCCAGAATGTCCAATGCATTCTACAGGGGCACATAGTGGCCCCGGTAATCACGACTGCCCCATGCACGGAAAAGAGACACATGCTAATCATGACTGCCCCATGCACGGAAAGGAGACACATGCCAATCATGACTGCCCCACGCACGGAAAAGAGACACATGCTAATCATGACTGCCCCACTCACGGAAAGGAAGCACAGGCTAAAACCTCACCAGAGTGTCCACTTCACACCTCAGGTGTTCAAATCAGCATCAGTGCCCCTGAGCCAGACCCCCATCCAGAGGAGGCAGAGACAGGGAACCATCAGTCAGGGGAGCGGGCAGGAGGAGATGTGGGCAGCATGACCGCCTCAAGAGAATCTCTCACTCGGTACCAAGGAAGCGATGGTTGCGTAATGATATCGTCGAACAACACCCTCTCTCACGTGCCTCGCACCTCAATATTTAAACGCCCCGGTAGAAAGCGCCGACACGGAGATGAGGCATTCGATCATGACATTTCTGCATTTTTTCCTGCCAACTTGGATTTCCTTGCCCTTCAGGAAGTGTTTGACCATAGTTCAACAACACGACTGCGGCAGCAGTTACATCGCTACTTTCCTTATGTGCTGAGTGATGTTGGGCGGTACGGCTGGAAGGGATGTTGTTCCAGGTTCAAATTCCTCAACAGTGGCTTGCTGCTGGCTAGTCGCTACCCAATTCTGGATGCACGCTATGAGTGCTACCCCAATGGAAGAGGAGAGGATGCACTGGCAGCCAAAGGAGCCCTCTTTGCCAAGGTCAGAGGTTTTATTCTCTTGTACATTTTCTTTTAGCTCTGGTGGAGTGTTAGTGTTGTGTTTGCTGTCATATCTGCTTTGATTAGTTGGTTGTATAAAAGTTGGACGTGAAGGAAAATCTCTTTGGAGATGTAGCAGAAATTTCAGTTTCCACAATAAGAAAAATTATCTCGGCTACTGCAAAGTAATAATGTCCCCTAATGCATTTTCTGTAACATTTTTCCTGATTAGAGTTGCATGAAAGCTAGAGCCCATCCCAGATCATTTCGGGTGAGAGGGTGAGACCAAGACAAAGCAAAACATGTAATACCAGTACAAAGTTGAGGCATAATTTTTATTGTAATCGCTAAATTCTGAAATTTGATCAGTCTCCTGGCCTTAATTTGATGGTACAGAGGCAGGCTACCCCTGGACTGTCTGTCAGGACCAAGACGAAGCAAAACATGTTCAGTCCTACCTCGGTTTTCGGACATCTCTGTTCTCGACCAGAAAATTCGAGATTTTTACGCCTCGGATTACGACCGAAAATTGGTTTTCGACCGAACTAAGCAAACCTGAAAACGCCACTCGACTCCTCTCGGCTTCCGGTTTTCGACCAAACTGAGCAAATCCGAATACGCCACTCGACTACTCTCGGCTTCCTTACACGAGGAAGTGACGCTTCCTCGTGTAAGGAGGAAGTCAAAAAATGACCCCCCCCCGACCCCCCCCCCCAAAAAAAGCCTGTTGCTGGGTTTATGTGTGTACAAGGTAACATTGTTAAATTGCATATTTTCTTTGTACATAAAGGCTCTTCATTCTCTTGGCAAGTCATGATAAATTTGATTTTCTCCCTGACCAAGTTCGTACCTGAATTTACCTCTACGCTAAATTCAAATTCCCCTTGCTCCCAAGTCAGCAAGCCTACTCCTTTTTTGTCTTGGTCTGGACGGTAAAGGAAGCTAGCTGTGTTGTGTGTACCTTTGGCCCCAAAAATTGCAATGATATTGTTGTCCCACATTGTTTTTATTTCATCACTCTGTGTGCATGGAAACTGCATTGACTATCTGGAAATGCGTCGCCAGAAAAGCTCGACATGTGTTTAGTCTGACCCTAGCATTAGTCTTCGTCGACACACGTGGACATCAGTTTTGGCCTCCTGTTCCTCCCACCAAATGTTTTCACTGTGCATTGGTGTCCATGCGAGAGCTCGGATTTTACAAATCGCTCGTAAGCGACAGGTGTGCACGTGAAGCTACTGTGTACCATTCCAGTATTTCGGTGCTGCGCCATGATAACTGTTGCAGTGTGTTTGATTGTACCGTTCAACAATAAATGCTACTCCCCGTTTTTTTTCCACTTCACCCAAGCGGTGCCATATCTGAAGCTCACTTGTAACTCAAATTTTGTCTCCCTACCAGGGCTTGATGTTTTTTTTTTTTTTTTTGCTCACCAGCCACTGTGGGTCGTGGTTTCCCAGAGTTACTTGCCACTTGGCATTTTCACTACCAAAAATTTCATTCATGTCATTAGAAAATAGGTGTCATGCGCAACCACGTTCTGCATTCTGTCGAACAGGTCAGAGATAAAGATAAAAGTGAAGATAAACAAAGGAATAAAGGGTGTTGATAATTTGTATGTAGTCACATCACATCCAAACAAAGTACTATACAGACATCTCATCATTTGATCATCAGATCAAAGTTTATCTATTATATCAATATACTATATATTCATTTCAAAGTGGCTGTAGTGGCAATGTTCGCATACAATACAATACAATACAATACACATTAGCTGAAATTCACCCTCATTTGGCCGGTCAGCAGGTGTTAAAGTCAAGTTCCGTCACGACACAAAGCACAAAAATCTAAATCACGCAATGGCCCGTCAAAGAAACTTGAGGTAGCTGTAAATCAATGGACCACTGCATTATTCCATGTCAGTTTGATTGATCCACTGCCTTCCTGCACCCAGACAATCACATAACATTGTAGCTGTGACATTTTTTTTTTTTTGATACAGCAAAAATGTGGTTGAGGAAGCACGCATCAGTCCTCTGCTCTCACCAAAATAGCCATGTAGGACTTTTAACTTGGTGTCTACAATGTTTTCAATAGACTTTAATTATTAGAATAACTCTCTTGCCTATTAAGAAGGGACACGATTTTCTGTGCATGTCTGAACTCTGAAGCATTCTTACTTGATTGTAATTCAATGTTTCAAACCAGTCCGCAGGAGATTCCTCTATAGACAATCTGAAACCTCTCCGTTCTTTTATTCAGAGAAGTTCAGTCATGTTTCCCTTTGCGGTCAGAAGCAATGCAGGATGTTTTTACTTAACCACTGCACTTAGTGCGAGAGCGCATCAGTGGCTTCAGCATTAAGGAAGAGTAGATTTGACATGACATGAAGTGCAGTAGTCTTAATGAGGTGAGGAGCCACTTCGAAAGTTGTGTTGCATAAGCACGGGGAGCGCTGTCTTGATGGCATGACAACCAGAGCATGAATGTGGCATCAAGCTGAAGGATGGAAATGTCTTCCTTCCTCATTTGGATGAGCCTTTCTGTATTCAAACAAAATATACACTTTCTCCAAAAGCAGTAAATGTTAAGTATAATGACACCAGCGAGTGTCAATAATGCAGTGTGTGTTCAGCTTTTTTTTTTTTTGTGCATCCATGTTTCTGAAATTTCTGTGTGAGATTATAGTTACGTTTACCATTAGTGATTACAAAAATAAATAGGATATACTGTATAGATGTGATCTAAATCTAGAATACAAAATTGTACGTTTTGTTTCAACAGAAAGATTGACAAGGTCTGAACACAGACCGGTGGTGTGTGGATCCGAAAAAAAAACGCAGACTCAGATAAATACCGCTAACAAAAGGTGTTTATTTCAAGCAAAGCAAGAGACCGACAAAGTAGTCGTAACAGTAGTTTAACAAAAATCGCTGGTGACAAAAAGCCAGGAAAATTAAATGAGAAACAGAACGCGTTTGCAAATTGCAAGGAAAGTTACGCACCGAAAATTCACATAACAAAATGATAATCGTCTAATCATGCGAACATAAGAAATAGTCAAAGCTAGATGAACAGATACTCAAAAAAACAAATTTAAGGACAAGGAACGCGACATGGAGCGAGCGCAAGAGGTCAAGAGGTCAAAAACAAAGCAAAGCAGAATATGACAAAGATAATGTTTCAGTGTGTCTGGTGGGATTCAAAAGATTAGAGGCAAGAATGTGAGTGTGTGCAACTGATAAAATGTGGCTTTCACGGGCACCGTAGAGTCTCAAGTTGTATTTCTGGAGATCGGTCTTCTTTATAATGGTCTTGGTCTGGTCTCCGAATCGAAGGCATTTTTTTCAGTCTCGGACAGGACGAACTCCGTATTTTTGAACAAGACTGGTTGAGACCAGGCTAGTGTTACTCTGATCAGTGAGCAACGTAGAATGCAGGTGCTGCATTCCCAGTGTCGCCTGGAGTGCCACGCCCCTTCCACGCAGAGAGTGGACGAAGACGACTGGAGATGCAGCGCCTCTAATTTTTTTTTTTCTACTTGTCAACAAACTCATTAGTGTGTTATGTATGCGAAAATGCTCTGTAATGTGCAAATTCTGTAGCGCGCTGCGTAGAGAAATTGCCAGCATAACGTCCAACTTTTATCAGTACAGAGGACAGCCAAAATAACCATTAAATTAACTATCCTTGGAAAGTTACAATCAAAATATCCCATTCTATGGCAATGAGCAAAAATAAGCTCTTTTCGTCCCTCAATTGTTTTTTGCTAACATTCATAGCTAAGGCAAACATTAATTTTACAGCCAAGTTAGCTTGTAGTGTTTCATTTCTTGTCTCAGTGGCGATACTCTCTCGTCTCGATAATTTTGGTCCCTGGTTGGTGAAGTCTTCAATACACCACTAGTAGAGTCTCAAGGTGGTCAGTACAAAGAAGCAACAGGAAATGGGATTTCACTTTTACAGTGCTGTTCAACTTTTGATACTCATCGTGTTTTAACACTATTTCCTCATTTACCTACTGATGATGTCACATCAGGAGAAATTGGGGGTTTAACATCTTGCTCAAGGAGAACTGCAGCATGGTCACAAGGGTTGAGGATCAATCCCACAACCTTCAAGATGGGAGAAAACCACTCTACCACTGAGCCATGCTGCCCCCACACCTGAAGAGCTCATCTGTTATAACTTGCTTGTCATGGAGAAAGTGTGAGGAGTTGTACAAGATGGCCGTGATTTTGTCCTTCAGCTTCCTGAGCCACAAACTTTACTGTGAGTTTTCTTCCTCTGGGCCAAACCTCAGAGTGAAAAATGTTTCGCCAAGTGGAGAATGAAGTCTTGCAAATTGCCACAGAGGCGCCAAATGTCAGACAAGCTTGAAAGCAGGCAGCTTACTTGGCCTTTCCGTCAGATGTGTGTGCTACTTTGACAGAATGTGAGGTGACCATATTGCAAATGATGAACACTGCACTTTCAAAGGTATGTTTTTTATCTTTAGATTCCCATTAATGGCTCAAACAAAAAATATTTGGACATGGAGTGAATCATATTCAGTTAGGCTCAAGAAGGCAACACTGCAGGTGGTGTGGGCAAGGGCACGGTGAATGCCATCCCACGACATTGCCACCTTAATGAGCCTTCTGATGTCATCATTCTTGATGCAAACCCACAAGGAATAGTGCGCTGGCCACCACATACAGCAGCCCGCTGCAGCTGCTCTCAAGAGATCTGCTCTCTGTCTCTTCCCAAAGAGGGCATTTGCATAAATGCAACCAGTTCAGTTAATTATTATTAATGTTTACTACACCTAATTGCTTGTGTGATTCCACCCTCACCACTATATATATATATATATATATATATATATATATAATTTTTTTTTTTTTCCTCCCCACCCCACAATTTGGGAGTCATCCTGACCTTTAATCGTGGTATTAGACGGTCCAGGATAAAAAGTTCACAGGAGCAGACAAATGCAGTAGGAGAAACCTCGGACACATGCATAGCCATTTTTAATATAACTCACCTCCAAAATGGGTGTGGTACCAGAGTGGAAGTTGTTTTCACGGGGAACAGGAATGAACAGAATTGGGGTTTTTTTTTGTTTTTTTTTTTGACTGTGGTTCACAATTTTCTCTGTGGTAGTGAAATGGGACAGAAGTGAAAATCCACTCCCCTGTCACCCTCAACCCTGTACAGTACGTGGCAGAGGGGTGCAGGAAGAGGTCTAATCTTGTGTTGCTGTCCAAAACGAGAGTTGGGAATTTGAATAGTGTCAGTCTCTGGGTTGGAAGGAATCCAGTTCCTGCTGAGCTCGCTCCACATGTTCATGGTGGTTGTGGCAGTAAGCACAAGTCCGCGTTTGTGAGTGTGTGTGTGCATGAGCATTTGTTTCCTTGTGCCCAGAAAGATCCTTTCATATACAACTCCAAATGAAGACACACTCACACACAGTTTGGTTGCTGACCGACTCATCCTTTTAGTACTGCTGACTGTCATTGCAATTTAAAAGCTGGCCTCTCATATTCGTGGTCACTCCAGGCATCCCCTAACAAGCTGGCAATCATTCAGCTGGCCCCGTAATGCAGAGTATGTCTTCACGCCAACTTAAAACATATGTAACTCTGAAACGAAACATATACTGTGTTCTACTGTGTAATAACGTGTTCGGTAATATTATCTGTGTCACTTTTGTTAAGGAAAGTACAAATGAATAATAAAGATCATTAAGTTGATAATATATTGAGTTTTAATGTGGAGCCTGTACCAGCTTTCCTGACATGCTTCGAAATGATGGTGCAACTTAAAGTGAATAATACTGACTAATGACTAACACTGAGGCCTTCACATTTTTATCTGTAAAAATTTAGTGCATTTTAAAACCTTACCAACTACTGAATACACTACGCACACGAGCAAGAGGAGTACTATGAAAGAATTATTTGGAAACAAAATTCACTTCTCTCAAGTGTCAAGCTTTTTTTTTTAAACACAGAAGACAGTGAATCAGATGAGTAAAATTTGTTAAAAACAATCCGTGCTAAAGAAAATTAAAATAAATCCTAAGTATTGGTTTTATTTGTTGTTTTTAGTAACCTTTAGAGCGGCACGGTGGTCGATTGGTTAGCACGTCTACCTCACATTACAGAAGTTCAATTCCGGGCCCAAACCTCTCTGTGTGGAGTTTGCATATTCTCCCCATGCCTGCGTGTGTTTTCTCCAGGTACTGCGGTCTCTCCGGTTTCCTCCCACATTCCAAAAACATGCAGGGCAGGCTGATTGAACTTGTCGCCAGGTGTGTTTGGAAGTGTGAATGGTTGTTCGTCGATGTTCAGGGTGTACCTGCCTGCTGCCCAAAGACAGCTGGGATTGGCTCCAGCACGACCCATGAACCCTGTGAGGATAAAGCAGATCGGAAAATGGATGGATGGATGCAACCTTTATTTATTCAAAACATTTTGCTTACTAGTATGTAAGTTAAATTACACTTTCTCCTTAATTGGTGGCACCAGTAGGACACAACATAATTCTCCAAAGGATGGGTGGTCGGGCTGGTCTTACTTAAACACACTTTTTATCCACACAATGGAGACAAGATATGAAACATTTATGATAAAAATGTTAATTTAGTGTCAATCGATTTATTGCTAACAGCCAACTGAAGGCATTTCGTAAGGGTGGCAGCTTGCACCACTTGCTGCCCTGTAAAATCGCAGACAGAACTCGGTCCAAAACCCAAAATATATTTTTTTATTGTCCAGTTTGACTTGCCACCGTGACACTTTACATCAACCTGCAGCTTTATTTTGATCACGATGGAAGCTGCGCATCACTTATGGATTTAGTCTCCGGAAAATGGAACCCATGGGCAGCACATACTCATAATCATAATTTCCCCGTGGATGTATTTTCCTGGAGAGCAGCAGCAGGGCAGCTGCATTTCTCAGAATTTTATCTTGTGGAGAGATAATGGATTAGACTAAAAGAGAGAGAGAGAGAGAGAGAGAGAGAGAGAGAGAGAGAGACAGAGCTTGAATATTAATTAAAAATGTTTCCCTGTAGAGGGAACCAGTGCTCAGTAATTAAAGCTTTTCAGACTCAACATTTATCCCCTCTTATAATTATTTCTTCCGTGTGTGTGTGTGTATGTGTGTGTGTGTGTGTGTGTGTGTGTGTGTGTGTGTGTGTGCACGTGCATGCGCGCATGTCTGTTTTAAAATGTGACATATTTTAACTTTTCTATTTTTAGGTGTATCTGAAAAAAATGAATGATCATTCATTTGCAGGATTCTGCACAGTATACTGTAATTTTTCCGAAATTACAAAAGATTGAAATGATGCGATTTGGGGTTGACTGACAGCCAACAGCACAACTTATCAGTCTGCGAACCGCTTTGTTTCATCAAGGCAAAAGTAAAGTGATCAAGCTTGTGGGAATAATGAGAGATGAAATCTTGGCTCACTCCTCATGTGATGTTGATGTGCAGGTAATTAGTGACAACCGCCTTGGGCCTTCGCTGATTGAGGCTTTTGTAATTCAGCTTGATTTGGCTTCGAGTGTGAAGTCGCTGCTCATTTTCACATTTTCTCTTCTCTGAATACCCTGTAATGAGAGATACGTATCAAATACAATGATTTCAGAACTCAACGAATCTAGCAACATTTAACATTTCTGATGAGGGCTTTGTTTGTTTCTTTGCAACACTGGTAACTTTTTTTCAGGATTGTTTTTCATGAACTTAAAACATTCGAGAGTTGTTACAATATCACATCAATGGAAGCACCTGCTATGATAGAGAAGTGATGAATAAGTCTAATTTTGAACCAATGTTATCATTCAACATTAGAGCTACTATCAGTGGCGGGCCGTGCATTTCAACCTAAGGCCTTCAGTGACGTCACATACATACACAACATAGGCTCGTCAAGCAGCACTTAATTTCAGGAGCATTTAAAACCATCAAGTATGCATTCACAATTAAGAGCAGGAAACTAAATTTACAGATAGTCAAAAATAAAAAGATGATTTAAAAATACGAAATAAAATGCCACCCAAATTACGCTGTGTGATCTTAAACAAGTCTGTTCAATAAATTGCGCAATGTCGCAGTTTCATACAAGACACCAACCAAACAATAACAAACAAACTATTCTTTGAAAATAAACAGATCATTTGCATTTTCAAAATCGGCGATTCAACAGCAAATAACTGAAAATGTTGAGCAGCTGAGATTGAATGAACTTTCGTGCACGAAGGTGACTACAATGCGCCATTATAAATTGCAGGTGAGCAGATTTATTTGATACATTTTTGTATCTTTGTCATTTTATTTCGTTACCATGAATTTAATACTAACGAAATAAAATGACAAGAAGAAATGTAAAA
>NW_017805535.1:371826-372216 GCF_001891065.2 Hippocampus comes | reverse complement strand
AAATACATAAAAGTAAATTTACTTTTCGGAGAATGTTTAGGCCAGCAGAGAAGGCCTTGCTGGCCCTCAGGGTCCGCCACTGGCTACGAAATACCAGAATATATATCCATATACAGACGCTCCCCAATTTACGAACATTCGAGTTACGAACAACGGTACATACAAACATTTTTGCAGGTACAGGTATGTCGAAAAATGTTCTCGGACAGAGATGCTGTAAGTTAGATTTTGTATTGCGCGCCTTTTTCCGAGTACTGTAGTGCTTCTTTCCGCCGCTAATACCGACGTGAGGTGCTGTGAGAGGAGGAGGAGGAGGAGGAAACGCTTGTCCCCATGAAGAAGTTCGAGACGGAACTCTCTCCCCCTCCATCATCTCCTTAAGCCTTCGAG
>NW_017805535.1:370495-371676 GCF_001891065.2 Hippocampus comes | reverse complement strand
GAGGAGGAGGAGGAAACGCCTGTCCCCATGAAGAAATTCGAGACGGAACTCTTGGCCGAGGGGTTTTCGCTCATAGATAAAGACATCACACTCTTCGAGCAGCAAGACCCAAATATTGAACGTTGCACAAAGGTTGCAAATCAAATGAATGATGCCATACAGTGCTACTGCATCATTTATGATGAGAAAAAGAAGAAAACTGTGCAATCGTCGTTAGATCGCTTCTTTCGGCCAGTTTCTACTACACCCTCCAAGGAAGATACTCGTCAACCCTCATCTTCTTCTCCTGGACCCTCAACTTCTTCCTTCATTGATGTTCCGGAGGAGGAAGTAACTCTTGAAGCCCATTCCAGCGGCGACGAAGACCCTCTCGGCCACATGATATAAAATCCTCCTCTTCCTTCTCCTCTCCCTTCATCATCTCCTTAAGCCTTCGAGTACATCTTCCAAAAGTAAGTTAAACTTCATTTTATTATACTTCTATAAACCTTAAACATACTTATATAAGCCTTAAACATACATTCCATACAAAATATAGCACTGAAGCAACTTACAAAAACGAATTCACCGAACGAATGATCCTTCGGAACGTATCTCGTTCGTAAGCTGGGGAGCATCTGTATGTACATATATAGATATAGATATATCTATCTATATCTATATATCTATCTATATTGATATAGATATATCTATATATCTATCTATATATATATATATATATCTATACATATATATATATATATAGATAGATAGATAGATAGATAGATAGATAGATAGATAGATATATAGATATAGAAATGTAGTCGGATGGTGACTAAGA
The DNA here is from genome assembly GCF_001891065.2 of Hippocampus comes. Lineage (NCBI taxonomy): Eukaryota > Metazoa > Chordata > Actinopteri > Syngnathiformes > Syngnathidae > Hippocampus > Hippocampus comes. The sequence continues at coordinate 370,856 of NW_017805535.1, read as the reverse complement.
GAGGCAAGGTAGTCCGCACTGAAGGGGTCTCACTCCCTGAAGGAACAATAGCAGACATTGAGGACAGCTACAAGTACCTCGGTATACCACAAGCCAATGGCAACCTCGAACTGGCAACAAGGAAAGCGGCTACGGCCAAACACCTCCAGCGGGTGAGGCAAGTCCTCAGAAGCCAGCTCAATGGCAAGAATAAGACCCGGGCAATAAACAGCTATGCCCTGCCAGTGATCAGATACCCTGCAGGAATAATAAGGTGGCCAAAGGAAGAGATTCAGACCACGGACGTTAAGACCTGAAAGCTCCTAACCATGCATGGAGGGTTCCATCCCAAATCCAGCACCCTGACACTATACGCAAGCCA
>NW_017805535.1:367760-369651 GCF_001891065.2 Hippocampus comes | reverse complement strand
GAGAGAGAGAGAGAGAGAGAGAGAGAGAGAGAGAGAGAGAGAGAGAGAGAGAGAGAGAGAGAGAGAGAGAGAGAGAGAGAGAGAGAGAGAGAGAAGGCGAGCCAGTGGGCAACTGGTTTATGTGTCGGCCTCACGGTACAACTGTCCAAGGTTCGATTCTGCCTCTGGCCTTCCTGTGTGGAGTTTGCATGTTCTCCCCATAATGGGTCCTCTGGTTTTCTCCCACATTCCAAAAACATGCGTGGCAGGTTAATGGAACACTCCAAATTGTCCCGAGGTGTGAGTGTGAGTGTGACTGCGGATGGTTGCTTGACTATGTGTGCCCTGCGATTAGCAGGCGACCAGTTCAGGGTGTAGCACCCAAATACATGTGGGATCACTTCCAGCCCCAGAAATTGGATGTGTGTGTGTGTGTGTGTGTGTGTGTGTGTGTGTGTGTGTGTGTGTGTGTGTGTGTGTGTGTGTGTGCGTGTATGACAAGCAACAATAAGGCTGTTCTTGTTGCCTGTCATTTGACTATTGTCATTTTGTGTACCTTCTTCCCCACTGACCTTGCTGCCATGATCTACTTGTTGATTTTACTGTTGTACCGGTACCTAATTGCGATGCAAACATTCCCCATAACTTACAACTTGATATGTTTATTGACATCCTGTCAAATTTATGTCTCCAGGTTCACGTGGGTACCTCCCATCAAGAGCAGAGGGTTGTGGGATATCTCACATGCACCCACCTCCATGCCATTGAAGGTACAATGATACAGTCGAGCTTTCAAAACATTTCTGACTCCATCCTCATTTTATCAAGCTAAGTTTTATTTTGTGATTTCCATTTCAATGTCTTTGTTCGTAAGGAATACACACATATTGGTATTTGTTTCTGAGTGGGTGACCAGAACGACACATTTTCATTTCTGTATGTGGTGGTACAGTACGTCCAAACCACCACATAAATGCGTGCACTAAAATTTCTGCGTTCTTCCTCCGCCAGTTCCCTTGGCGACTGGCTCAAGCTGTTTAGAACGTCAGAGCCCTATTTAAAGCTCTGGTCAATGGCTCCCTCATTTTTTACTCGAGACATGTCTTCCACCCCTGCCTGATATGTTGAGCTCCTCCTGCATTTCTCACAGTTCTAAACATAGCACTGCCAGGGCGGTTACTAAATATAGAACTAACGTAAGACACTTCAGGGGAGAAGAACAAATGGGGCTAAGAAAGAGGAACGGCAGGGTGAAAGAGTATAAAATATATTTGAGTCCTAAAATATGTGAAAGTCCATTTCATGGGCACTCAAAGAGCAAATGGTTGTGTTATGCACAATTATGTGTGCCATTTACTTTTTCATCATACCTATTTTCTACTGTTAAATGTGTTCAGGGTTAAAATGGCGAGGAGGAAAGTGGGGGGGAAACGGAAGCACTTGTAGTAGGATTGTTTTTACCTTTACGAACTCTAACCATTTACAGCAGTTATACACAAGTAGGCGGCCGATGATCCAGTGGTTAGCACATCAACTTCACAGTGCAGAGGTGCAGGGTTTGATTCCGGCTCCAGCCGTCCTCTGTGGAGTTTGCATGTTCTCCCCATGCCTGCGTAGGTTTATTCCCGGGTACTCCAGTTTCCTCCCACATTCCAAAAACATGCATGGCAGGCTGATTGAACACTCTAAATTGTCCCTAGGTGTGAGTGTTTGTATATGGGTGTTATTCAACACAAAGTCAATCTTAATTTTGACAAGCAATGCTTCGGTAAGCAATGCAAATTGTGCAAGGAATTGACCTGAATGTCACTATTTTTCATGCAAGCTAAAACCGCAGCTTGGCGGGAGCGGGGGGGGAAACTTTCTGCGATATACTGTGTGTGTGTGTGTGTGTGTGTGTGTGTGTGTGTGT
>NW_017805535.1:331360-367506 GCF_001891065.2 Hippocampus comes | reverse complement strand
TTCCCCACTTTAGTGTCTACCCCGCCGCTTACTTAGGTCCAATTTACGCATGAACCGAGTGAGGATAAATGGCATCGAAAATGGATGGATACATAAAATGTTTAATACCCGGTACTTTGTTCAGTAATTGTAAAATATCATGTTAAGGGTCACCAATTATCTCTGGCTCAAAGCCAGCTGGGATAGGTTCGAGCTCATCCATGAGCCTGTACTGGATAAGTAGCAGAAAGTGAATAAATTAATATAGCAGAAGAAAATCAGAGACAGGATAAATCTGTTCCATAATTATTTGACTTTTACTCAAGAATGATGTTTTAGATGGAGTGACATAGCTCAGGTGGGAGAGTGGTCGTCTACCAACCAAGAGGTTGTGGTTTTGATCTCCGGCCCTCAAGATCATGCTGAAGTGTCCTTGAGTAAGATAATGAACCCCCAGTTGCTCTTGATGCTGCGTCGTCAGTAGGTGAAGAAGGAGTCAGTGGGAAGCGCTTTGAGTGCCTTGTAGGTGGACTATACAAGTAAAAGCCCATTTATTATTCAGGTAAGTTTTGGTAGAGTAATTACAAAAAATACGTTAAATCTAGATTTCATTTAACCATAATTGAGATGTCATAATTGAAGCACACCCGACAATTTGGTGACAGACAGTAGAATAGAAATTAGACCAGGCAAAAACAGGTCTGAGTTGTGACGCAGGTGCTGTAAAGAAATTTGGGTGAATTTGATTGAGGCACAGGCAGTCAGATTCTGCTGTCCACTGATATGTGTGATCAATGTAATCGTACTTCATTCATAAATATGACAACAGCGTGCATCAAATCCAATGAATCATTGTAGGAATCAATTCATTAAATGCATTGTTATTATCATCATCATCATCATCATCCATTCATCCATCCATTCTCCGATCTACTTGTCCTCACAAAGGGTGCGGGGGGTGCTGGAGCCTATCCCAGCTGTATTTGGGCAGTAGGTGGGGGACACCCTGAATCTGTTGCCAGCCAATCGCAAGGCACACACAAAATTGGTTGTATCACTATCATCTTTACTATATTTGTTCAACTAACCCACCCCCTGGGCCATAGCACAGCAATATGAGGGGGAGTGGTCACACACGGGTGGAAGGCGGTCTCCAAATGCCCACTTCACAGTGTTGATCTGTGAATGCCCTGGCCAACTTTACATCATTCACAACTGGAGGTCTGTTGGCAGTTCTTGGTAAACGTACTTGGCAAACTTCTGCTTAAGCCATGTACGTCAAAGACTGCGCACCACTCCTGCACTGACTTTAAAGAGGGTGAGAGAAGCCGCTTCCATTGGCCGGTGAACAAGATGGCTTTGTTCATTCACACAGTAGTATAAACACATCATTCTTATTTCAATGGTCAATATAAATAACAAAAGAAAAGAAAACTCCACCAATGTGCACAGTTAGAATGTGTTTTGCGCTCAACTTACGCTGGGCACGAAAATAGAGCCACGAATTATTGTTTCTCGATGTTTGGTGTGTGTGCGTGTGTGTGTGTGTGTGCGTGCGTGCGTGCGTGCGTGCGTGCGTGTGTGTGTGTGTGAAAAACCAGACGACAAAGCTAGCTAAAGTAGCTGTTTTGTCCAAACCATGCTCAGAGCCAATTCCTTGCCTGTGTGCCATTTCAGACCGGACAGCCGCTTGCTATGTTGCAGCACTTTAATGCAATTCAATCGATGTCAGGAAATACGGGCAGTGATGGTTTGTCTCAAAACAATGCCAGACTCGTGTGTGTGTCTGTTTTTTGGAATTGATAGCTACCAACTGACTTAAGGAGAGAGCCAGAGTAGACAGACACTGGGCTGATCAGACATATTAACTTTTCCACAGCTTCTTGATTTCAGGTTTAATGCACCTTTGTTCCACCTTGCTGTTCGATATCCCTGTAAATGGCAGGGACAGAGAGGAGAAGATTGTTTTGCTCTGCCCACGTTTGGTGTTTGTGTCAAGGCCAATTTTGATTCTTCTCACTTGTAAGAGTATCATAGTATTATAAATCCCCAATTTATCGGACAAATCAAAACTACATACAGTGGAAAAAGAGAGGCCCTTATCTATAAAACAGGATGCATTAAGTTAAATTATAATCTATTATCTATTATCTAACACTTCCTGTTGTTCAAAACAGTCTGCACCTTATTTTTGTCTGCTAAGGAAGAATCAAACATACATTGCACCTCTAATACCCAAATGTTTAGAAAGCCGTGCAGTTCAAATGCATGGCTAATATTGGTCTAACCTGATCTAGATTTGCAATCTATATCCTGTCTATGCTGTAGATGACAGTTACGTGGTTCTGTTATCATTTTGCTGAGGTCATAAGAACCAGTCTTTGTCCATGTTTTCCTTTCCTTTCTTTTTACCTCGTTTTTAAACAATATCAGTTAGTTAACATTGATGACAAAACACCGTGTTTCCATTCCTTCACTGTATTTTCGGCCAGGTGATGCCTCTGTGCGATGCGAACAGCTGGACTTGTTGCTCCAGTGGGGTGCGGAGTTCCGCCAAGCTTCATCACATCATTCTGGAGGGGAGAAAATTTTTGAAGACCTCGTGGCCTTTGATGTCATTCTGGGTGACCTCAACTTTGACAACTGCTCTTCAGGTATGAATTCAGGTTAAAATCAAACCATTTTGCGAAAGGACCTGCCTTTTTTTTTATCAGACATGCAATAAAATTTTCTGTTTTGTTTTGGGGTTTTTTCACTAATTCATGATCTGTCCTCCTTTTTTTCTCTAACACATTGGGTTTTCATAATAATGCAAATAACATAACAATTTTATATAAATGTGTGTGTGTGTGTGTGTGTGTGCGTGTGCGCGTGCGTGTGCGTGTGCGTGCGTGTGTGTGTGTGTGTGTGTGTGTGTGTGTAAAGTTTTGAAGTTATCAACTAATAGAAGCAATCAGAATGTTTTTAAACAAACCTCCCAATAACAGTACTTTTTTTCAAAAATGCCAAATTATATGAAATAGTGTTTCAAGAAACTTTATGGGTTGTAATGAACTGAAAATAATCTTTTTATTATTATTATTATTATTGAAATTGAAACTGAAATTATTGGATTGTGTTGAAAATTCCTGAAGGCAGAAGTCAAATGAAAAATTATCTTTAAAATTGAATGTTTTATGTGCCCCCACGAGTCAGAGCACGGTATTCTGATTACTATAGCATTTGTGAAATATTAAGTAAGCAGAAAAATCCAAACGTTTTAATCAATCTCAAGGGGCGGCCATTTTGCCATTTGCTGTCAACTGAAAATGAGAGCACAGTGCCAAGGGCTCATCTTGCAAACGTCATGTGACCAAGCCCAGAAAGCAGGTGAGCTGTGACAATCACTAAAAGGAAATTAAAATGGCAGACTTAGTGTTGGATTTAGTGTATGGCTCCAAGAGACTTTTTTTTGTAGGTCTTTAAATGTTACAGACTGTATGCCTTCCAATTTTACATTTACAGCCAGGGCTGCTTAGTTAAAATTTTGTATGGAGAGCCTGTTTTCTGGGTTTTGTCACGTGACATTCGCATGCCGAGCCCTTGAGCACTGTGATGTCATTTTCAGTTGATAGCAAGTGGGATTGCGAAGCAAAATGACAACCCCCTGAGATGGATAAAAGCGGAAGGATTTTTATGCTTAATTCATACTCCACAAATGCAACATTAATAAGGAAATGTTTGGACTGGTGGGGGCACATAATATTGTTCAGAATTTTTTTGACTTGATTTCCGCTTGAAGGAATTTTCAATAGTGCACAGAATGGAGGACTTATTCAACATGGCAATGGAATGCAGATCACAGATGTGTGCAAAAATTAGGGCAAATTGTCAATGCTATCATCATACAACACAAGTGTGCAAAATTTTGACAAAATGTTGCAATTACCAAACAAGTCGATTCTTTGAGAAGTTAATGACAAGGGGAAAGAAGTTGTTCGAATGTCTGTTGGCTTTGGCGTGCAGCGTTCAACAGCCCTACTCGAGAAAAGGGGTCGGAAATGGCGGCGTACAGTGCGAGATGAGTCCGAGAAGACTTTGTTTGCCCATTTGTGAGTACTTGCAGCCTCCCAGTGGGAACGGAGACACGGCTGTTTTTTCCAGTGACCATATGGGATGTAAGAACAAAGAACTGATTCAATGAATGCCTCAACAGCTCCTGTCACAGGCCGTGCTTTCCCCACAGAAAGTATCATCTCTGTGGTCCTTTTTGAGGATGTGGTTGATGTTGGACTCCCACTTCAGGTCAATCTGAATATGTGTTTGTAATGTTTTTGTTTCCCCCAGAAGACAAGTTGGAACAACAACATGCACTTTTTTCTATATACAAGGACCCGTGTCGCCAGGGGCCAGGAGAGGACAAACCATGGGCTCTGGGTAACACACACACACACACACACACACACACACACACACACACACACACACACACACACAATATATAAAGATAAATCCATGTTTGATAGAAACAATGTAAGTCAAGCAGAATAACGTGAAATCTGGCTCTTGGGTTGAATTGCCGTGCCCCCACTTCTTAAACGGAAATCCATCTCGCCGAGTGATGGTGCATGGGCATTTGTGGCGTAGTAGCCAAAGGATTTGGTCTGAAAAGGAAGTGTCATTCAGGTCAACCATATTTCAGGAACAATTTGTCTTTCTTCACTGAGGACCTATTTTTGTAGATGTGATATTGTGTGATGGACAAGCATGAGTCAAATTTTTTTCTCGGGGGACGGGGGGGTTATTTCCCCATGAATCCAGTTTCTTAGCGCCTGTCCACATTATGGTTGCAGGTGTGCTACTGTAATCTACCACTGAGTCAAACTATATTCCGAGAAGTGTTATGTCATTTGGGTGCCCTTGTGGGATTCAAGAAATAACACAGTTCGGGAACGAACTGAATGACGATCAGATCCCACAAATGTAGACACACCAAAAAAATCAGTTCAAAAAATATTTATTTAATAACCAAAGCGCCACCAACAAGGTTCGAACAGAAATTGCTGGTCAAAAAGAACAAGGAAAAACAAGATATTCACAAAAAGCACTTGCAAAGGCAAGGAAATAGTTATAGTGAAATACTCTAGTCTAGAATGTAACTTCCATGGGCGAAAATACTCCCTAGTGTGAAAAAATCTTCATGCATGAAAGCCATTCCCACTTTTCTGCTCCACTTACAATGAAAAGTCCCCCTGTTGTGTTTTACGAAATCTTTTTCTCTGCCCTTGCCTCGCAATGAGGTTCACTACAACAAAAACAAGCCTTCCGTAAAAGTCTAATCTGACCTCAGCCTGCCACAGCGACTCCTACTGCTTCGCTCCCAAACAGCAACAGCAACCACCACACTGGTTCACACATGCGCAGTAGTACAGGAACTATTTGTTATTGTTAGTTTCAGATGCGGCACGAACATTGTATTGCTAAAATGGCTACAAAACGGACCTTTGCATGCCAAGGAGTTAAGAAAAGAATGGCTGACACTTGAAGACAGGGGAAAAGTGATCAAAATGAAAGATGGTGGAAGCAAAGTAAAAGCCATTATGCAAGAAATTGATGTAAGTGAAAGTAAATGCTGATCACAAATTTCGCAATTTCTTTCCCGTTTTTTTTCTTTCTACACTGGCTATATGAAGTGTCAAATAAGTGTATGCTCATACTTATGCACTATTGGAATAAAAATAAAGAGTACACATATATACTGTGAAAATTTTCTTGTTGCAAACATGATTTCGTTTTAGAGGAGTTTCACTGCAATCCGAGAATATAAACGAAATGACTAGAGTCCAATTTCACAAAACAAAAAAGATCAAAGACAATATAAATATTGATAAAGCGAGAGACGAGAGAGCAAAAACGACAGTGATGAGATAAAGAGGTCTAGAAAATAACACTTGGGCATGAGCAGCAAACAAGGTCAATAATCCAACAGAGACTTGGCACATAGGATCTCCTTAAATGCATGCCTTCACTTGATTAACATACTGGCAGCAGTCGTGCACACTGGAGGGAAAGCCCTTCTCTGCCACCTGCTGGAGACACACAAGATCAGGATCATGACAAGAAAGTTCACGCAAGAACAACTACAGGTGATGAGCAAAATGAAAGAATGTTACCAAATTACATAGTATGACTTTTATTTCTTTTACACATGGGTCATTTCAAGGAGTAATATATTACAAAGAAGACTACTTAACAAAATAATAATAATAATAAATTTTTCTGACACTGTGCTCTTTGCCTGTATGCTGAAGTACTGTGATGTGTTTCTTCACTACCATTGAAAAGGTACACTGCTGGATCCCAGTGGCCTTTACGACGATGAGGTCAGTTCACCGGAAAGTTTACAAAAGTAAGTCATTGATTTTGCCATGTTTTTGTCCGAATGTCAATGTTTTTTTGAAATGGTTAGGACCATGAGCAATAGTTATCTGGTTGTACAATTAAGTACCGTATTTTCCGGACTATAAATTACTCCAGAGTATAATTCGTACCAGCCCAAAAATGCAGAATGAGGTCGAAAAAAACATAAGTCGCATTTTTGTGAGTAATTTATTCTATAAAATACGAGATCAAAAACAGACATTTAATCTTGGGAGGCAAGTTCTAACATTAATAAAGGAATAAAGAAAAAACATAAGATTGAAGGTTATTCAGCTGCATGAAAAATAACCATTCATAGAAAAGGTGTCCAGTATTAATGTAACATTCATTCATTCATTCATTCACTCATTTTCCGATCCGCTTTATTTTAAAAGGGTCGCGGGGGGTGCTGGAGCCTATCCCAGCTGTCTTTGGGCAGTAGGCGGGCGACACCCTGAACCGGTTGCCAGCCAATTGCAGTGCACACAGAGACGAACAACCATCCACGTTCACACTCACACGTAGGGACAATTTTGAGTGTTCAATCAGCCTGCCATGCATGTTTTTGGAATGTGGGAGGAAACCGGAGTACCTGGAGAAAACCCACGCAAGCCCGGGGAGAACATGCAAACGCCACACAGGAAGGCTGGAGCCCGGATCGAACCCACGACCTCTGCACTGTGAGGTCGACACGCTAACCACTAGACCACCAGGCCGCCTTAATGTAACATAATGAACATTTTTACGTAACTATAGCATAGAGAACAAACCAATTTTATCCTCATTAATAATTCTCACTCCAACTCACTAAATCCGTTGAATACTTCGTCCTCATTACATGGCTGTCGTCAGACTCAAAATCGGTTCCAGTTCCAGTTATTCCAGTCTTTCTGAATCCAGACAAGATGGTCTTGGTTGTCGCTGAAGCCCACGCTTTGGCGATCCATTGGATACTTTGCAGAAAAGTTGCATGATGTATCCTCCCGGTTGCTGTGAATCTATGCTATATATATTTTCATTTCATGAAAAAAAGTGCGGAAAATACGGTATTAACCAATATACTGTCTTTGTAAATAAAAAAAAATAATAATAATACAGTTATACAGCTAGATACGGATTGCCAATCTGGTAGGCACTCCATTTTGCTGCAAATATTGTAGCTTCATCCGTGACATTTCTTGTGTTTGGATGGAGCATCTTCCTCTGTAGTAAATGTTCACCAAACATGTTTCATCTCTGTTGTATCAATTTAGAGTGATGGAGAATGAGGAGGGCAGAAAGGAGTACCTGGTGTTTCCTCCCAGTAAAAGCCATTGTCCCTCCAAGAGCCAGAAGGGAAGAAACATTCCACTGAAAGGCAACGGACGCCGGATTGACTACATCTTGTACAGTGACGAGGGCCTGCAACAGGATTGGAAATTGGTATGGCTTAGGAACAATATTACAGTCAAGTCAGTGTTCAGAAACATTTTCACAAATCGCGCACCTGTACCCCAAAAGTCTCCGTTTTCACAAGCAAAATAGCTGTGCCGCTGTTTTAATTAATGGTGTGTTGCTTATCGTTACATGTGTAAAAAGCTATCGTCGCAACGAATTTACAAATTGTATTCTTCCTCTTATGGTTGTCTTTGATTTTCCGTGGCAATTTGTGTCATAAGCCGACATCAATTTTAAATGACATCTTTGGCTGATGTTGAATGACAATGGTTGCATGAATAACTACGTCAAGAGATGTCAAATTCCAATTTAAAAAAAACATTTAAATTGTCTCTTGGAATTTAATTGGATCCTAAAAAAAAAATCTTCAAAGGCATCAATTGCACTGAAAAGAGATACCACACACGTTTGACCCCCTGTTTTGTTCAGTCTTCAATTATACTTTTGTATAAAATCACAATCTACCTTCTTCAATTGAGGCAACCATCCGAGATGGGATGGTTGCCTCAATTGATCCCATCAAAGGCCTGCAGTCCTTCATTTGTTCATCGAGAATTGCTGTCCTCCCAGGCGAAATTGATAACTACAAATTTAAATATGTCAGAAAGCTAGAAGGGTGAATAATAAAATCTCATAAACTGGAATCCTCTCACATTGTAAAATATGTTTGTTTTTAGAAAACCCATCACATGATGCCCCCTTGTGTCAGAACATGGTGATTGTAAATTCCATTCGCATCAGTGACTCCATCTGTTTTGAGTGGCCCTGCAAAAAAAACCTAAGTCTACATTTCATGATTCGTTTTGCGTTTTTGTTTCAACCAACAAGCCACAACATAATGACTGTATGCCCACCGTGTTGAAAGAAGATGGCAAGTATGACTGCCTATCACGTTTGACACAAAACGTCTTGCGCCTATAAGTCAAATTCCTGGCTAGCGAAGCACCTCCCAGTAAACGGTCACTTTTAATATGCACACTAATTTTACATAGTTCATGTAAAATTAATGTATTCAGCATTTACGTTACCTTTCGCTACCTTAGTGGCTTTATGCGGCATAGACGATTAATGAACGAGTGGATAAATGCTTAGTATTGATGATCGTATGAAGATAAAAAGCACAAAATGAGGAAGATATTACTCTGCCTCACAAAGGTGTTCCTTGCCATTAAGCAAAAAATTATAATAATAATAATAAAACAGGCAATTGCCGCCCCAAACACTACATAGAAACTGAAATGTTTTCTTTGATTTCAAGCAATTATAATTGTTTTCGTCTTCATTCATGCGTATCAAAATGGTTAATCCATCAGGATCATTGCCACCGCTCCCTACTCATCTATGGACAATTCCATCCTTTCATTGTGCGTGCATGCATGTGTGCATGTGCCCGTGTGCTGGTGCTGACCACCACTGATTCTCTCCTCTGTGATGAAAATGAACAAAACATCACATCGTGGCCTCACTGCGCACTTGCACTCCGCCCTGAGATTCTGTACAACACAGAACTTTCCATCCATCCATCCATTTTCCGAACCGCTTCTCCTCACGAGGTTCGCGGGTGTGCTGGAGCCTTACCCAGCCATTATCGGGCAGTGGGCCAGGTACACCCTGAAATGGTTGCCAACCAAAGGCAGGGCACAGTTCAACGAACAACCATTCGTACTTAACAGTCATACCTAGGGACAATTTAGAATGTTCCATTAACCTATGGTGCACGTTTTTGGAATGTGAGAGATAACCTGAGTACCATGAGAAAACCCACGCAGGCATGGGGAGAACATGCAAACTCCACACAGGAAGGCCGGAGCTGGAATCGAACCCTGTTAACTAGTTGCCTACCGTGCCGCCCTACCGAACTTTCTCCCCAACATAATCAAACCTGTTGTCAAGAAAAGACACCAAGTTTCCAGCTCTGACAGAATGGCACAAGCTCAAAGAAAATGACTTGTTTTGATTCATTATTTTACCTTTAACTGTAAAGCACCATTTATTTGTATATTTTCAGGTATTTTTACTGAATGTTGTTGACAGATATTTGTCAGGAGACAAGTTCAAGTCGATTCGTTTTGAAAACGATTATCTGTTTTGAGTCCGGTTTCTGCTCAAAAACATTGCGTTTCAGTCTGTTGCATAAATGTTTATCCCTGGCCTGAAGTGTGGTTTGAGTTTTGGCCCGCCCTGCTCTATCTGAACAAAACGGCTGCCTGAAAAGACACGACACTTTGAATGATTCAGCATCATGACCTTCCTTCCTTCCTTCCTTCCTTTCCAGGAAATAGAGGAGTTCAGCTTTGTCACACAGTTGGCTGGCCTCACGGATCATCTGCCTGTGGCCATGCGATTGGCTGTCTCCACAGGGGAGGAAGACTCTTAGATTAGCCACCTGCATTTGTCAGGAATATCTGCCATTGAAGGATGACGGACGAGGAAGATGAACAGATGATGTTCTTAGTAGATAAAAAGCAGCTTGGGACAGCACATTTTAAGTGGACAACACGGAAGATAATCCCATTCATAGGGAACATGAACATAATCGGAAAGAAAGACCGACTCCAGTGTCACTGAGAGTTGGGGCGACCACAGTACAAAATAAGTAGAGCAATCTCAGTTACACCATGCACACTAATCCACGCAATTTGAGCGTCTGATATCATCTGGCCTCTCTGCTGCTCGCCCTGTGGACAACACACCTCCTATCGCACTCCAACCATGAATACGTTGTTTCCACTAGTTTGTGAGTTAGCGAGCAATTTCCACATTCACGGATGATGTTGGGGTTTACAAACAGGAGGATGTTGCTCTTTTGATTCAAGGGTGGATTTACCCATTGATGCCATAGTGAGTCAAACATCATGAAGTGAAAGTGCACCTTAATCCAGATCTGCACAAACATATACTGGATTACAATGTTCCTTGGCACCACAGTTCTACAAAGTTGTGTTAAATGTGTTTTGTTTAGTTTTTTTTTTTTTGAGTAGGCCAGGTTAATAAGACAAACGCCTGTGACTAGCTTCTACAATGACCATCTGTGTCATTGAGTCTTGCTCCTCTCCCAAAAGGCAACTGGTCAGTTCAGTTGTCAGTCATTTACCCTACCAGTCCCTCACCTCAACAAGTGTCTTCTTGAACAACCAACAGATACAAAGATAAGAGAATTAACGAAGCTAGTGTGATTTCTAGTGTTTTGTAGGGGGGTTCCAATCTTTGTTTAACACAATAGAACCCATTTTTTAAAAAGTATATCTAATATATAAAATAAATATGAGGAAAAATATAATGCTTGTAGCATGTTTTACAGCTTTGACAAGCGAAATAAAGAAAGAGGTTTTTACGATTTTCTGATGCATGATGGAAAATGAAATCCATTTCCAATTTGAATACAGCAACTTGGTGATACATGCTTGCTTGAGTTTGGATACATAATGACCTTGGAATACGCCCTGAAATTTACACTCTCACAATTACTGGGCACCAATGCAACTCGCCTGCATGCGTATTTAAGTCCATCGGGCTAGTTTTACCTGACACTGCCATATATTCTCGAACAGCCATATCGGAGATCCTGGTTTACATTTGTGACAAATGTTGCCCCACGTGGTTTGAGACAGGCAACCCATGAAAAGAGGATGTGGAGTATACGCAAAGCCCCGTCTGGCAACAAAGAAAAGCCATCTTGAATACTACCCAATACAGTATTGTGTTTTTACGCAGTTCTTTTCTATTTTTTGTTTTTCAGAGTGGCCTTTGAGGTTGTGAAGTAGATATTTGAATTGAAAAAAAAAAAACATACCCCACTCTTCACCTCACCAGTACTTAAATTTGGAGAAACCCACTTTTTCACTCTGTAACTAAAATGATGACTTTGCACCTAATCTTGCTTTCCAGGTGTTATAGAAAGTGTGTTACGCATTGGTGAACTACTAGTAACAAAAGGAGAGAGATTTCTAAATTGCATTATGGAACATGAATAATAACACAGTCAATTTAGGCGAACAAATTGGGCTTGATATGCAAAGTCTGCTCTTTGAACAACTTATTGAACCGACACAATTGCTTGTTTGTTAGTTTGTTGCACGAAATTACTTTTTTAAAGCAAATGTGTGTACACATCTGACATAATTTTTCATACTGTATTTCAGACTTTATGAACTGTTGTTTCTCCAAATGAGATTTAGCATAGGACCATGTCCATACTCATACTGTCAACAAAAGCAATGTGCTCTGATCAGATCAACATGTACTCATGCCACTTTGCTGCTCTGAACATGCCATAAGGTCTTTTCAGGGTACACGGAAAGGTTCTTTATTATCTATACAATTTAATATAAAAAAAAATGTCCAAAATGTCCATCCATCCATCCATTTTCGACTGCTTATCCAGGGTCGGGTCGCGGGGGCAATAGCTTTAGCAGGGAAGCCCAGACTTCCATCTCCCCAGCCACTTCTTCCAGCTCTTCCTGGGGATCCCGAGGCGTTCCCAGGCCAGCTGGTTGACACCGTCTCTCCAGCGTGTCCTGGGTCGTCCCCGGGGCCTCCTGCCGGTGAGGGAAACCTCACCAGGGAGGCGTTCAGGCGACATCCTAATCAGATGCCCGAGCCACCTCTTCTCGACGTGGAGGAGAAGCGGCTCGACTCTGAGCCCCTGCCGGATGACCGAGCTTCTCACCTTATCTCTAAGGGAGAGCCCGGACACCCTGCGGAGAAAACTCATTTCGGCCGCTTGGGTCCGGGATCTCGTTCTTTCGGTCACAACTCATAGCTCGTGACCATAGATGAGGGTTGGGACGTAGATCGACCGGTAAATTGAGAGCTTCGACTTTTGGCTCAGCAACGTCTTCACCATGACAGACCGATACAAAGTCCGCATCACAGCAGACGCTGCACCGATCCGCCTGTTGATCTCTCGCTCCCTCCTGCCCCCATTCGTGAACAAGACCCCAAGATACTTAAACTCCTCCACTTGGGGCAAGATCTCCTCCCCGACCCGGGGAGGGCACTCCATCCTTTTCCGACTGAGAACCATTGTTTCAAATTTGGAGGTGCTGATTTTCATCCCAACTGCTTCACACTCGGCTGCAAAACACTCCAGTGAGAGTTGGAGAGCCCTGCTTGATGGAGCCAACATTACCACATCATTTGCAAAAAGCAGAGATGCAATACTGAAGCCACTAATCCGGACCCCCTCAACACCTCGGCTGCGCCTAGAAATTCTGTCCATAAAGGTTCTGAACAGAATCGGCGACAAAGTGCAGCCTTGGCGGAGTTCAACCCTCACTGGAAACGATTCCGACTTACTGCCGGCAATGCAAACCAAACTCTGACATTGGTGGTCCTGTATAGGGACCGAACAGCCCGCATCTGGGAGTTCAGTACCACATACTCCCGAAGCACCCCCCACATAACTCCCCGAGGGATGCGGTCGAAAGCCTTCTCCAAGTCCACAAAGCACATGTAGACTGGTTGGGCGAGTTCCCATGTACCCTGGAGGACCCTGCTAAGGGTGTAGAGCTAGTACACTGTTCCACGGCCAGGACGATAACCACACTGCTCCTCCTGAATCTGAGGCTCGACTCCCCAATGGACCCTCCTCTCCAGCACCCCTGAATAGACCTTACCAGGGAGGCTGAGGAGTGTGATCCCTCTGTTCTCGGAACACACCCTCCGGTGCCCCTTTTTAAAAAGAGGGACCACCACCCCGGTCTGCCACTCCAGAGGCACTCTCCCCAATGTCCACGCTTTGTTGCAGAGGCATGTCAACCAGGACAGCCCCACAGCATCCAGAGCATTGAGGAACTCCGGGCGGATCTCATCCACCCCTGGGGCCTTGCCACGAGGAGCTTTTTAACCACATCGGTGACTTCAACCCCAGAGATAGGAGAGCCCACCTCAGAGTCCTCAGACTCTGCTTCCCCCAAGGACGGCATGTTGGTGGAGTTGAGGAGGTCTTCAAAGTACTCTGCCCACTAGGGTGGTCCACATTTTCATGGCAAAAAAAAAAGTTTGTCGGATTCGTCGGGCCGGGTCGGAATTCTTGTCGATACTATGGTACAAGGTTCTGTGCAAAATTTCATTCCGATCTGATGATATTTTCCCGTCCCGCAAAGCGGCCAAAGTTTCCACCATAACAACTGGTCTCAATAGGGTGAACATGTGTATTTTAACCGTGTATTTTGCCATGCGTGACACTGGCTGGGCTGAATGTTGCCCGAACGATCACCTCCTGACTAACTAACCATTCCATCGCTGCTCTCAGCAGCCGGAGACAAACTCAAACGCACGCCTAACACACAACGGTCACCTACTGGCGAGCTAATATCTTTCAATTGAAGTCGAGAATCGCCGGAATTCTTACTGGACGCTGAGCTGAGGACGCTTTTTTTGCGGAGAGGGGCGTCGCCCTCATCAGCGCGTTCTGCGGCGCCATTACGCGCGACGAGGAACAGCGACAGCACCTTCTGCAGGTCGTGGAGCGACACCGGGCGTTGCACCCGTGCGCGAAGTAGGCATGGGATGGCACGCACGGCGGATTTCGTTTTTTTTTGCGGTCTAACAGTGTCACTAGTGTTGATGGCCATTATAGACAGATGGACAGATAGATAGATGGACCAGTTAACATGGACCAACAATCTCACCAGTGTTGCAGGATCACCACGGTTGCCTTTTTTGCAATACATGCGTTCCTGTCTTCCGTCTTTGAATTATTGCAAGTGCGAACTGAGCAAAACAAAATCCTTACTGTACGGGAGAAACCGTACTACCATTCAGCCCCGTAACATTCTTTCCATAGGGGAAACTTTGGTCGCTCTGCGGGACGGGATAAAATTATCCGATCGGAATAAAATTTTGCACACATCCTTGTGTCATAGTATCGACAAGATTTCCGACCCGGCCCGACGAATCCGACAAACTTTTCCAAAATGGACCACCCTACTGCCCACTGACTCACAACGTCTCGAGTTGAGGCCACCAGCATCCCGTCCCCACTGTACAAAGTGTTAATGGTGCACTGCTTCCCCCTCCTCAGACGTCGGATGATGGACCAGAATTTGCTCGAAATTGTCGGGAAGTCGGCTTCCATGGCTTCACCGAACTCTTCCCACGCCCGAATTTTTGCCTCGGTGACCTCTGAAGCTGCGTTCCACTTAGCCAGTCGATACCCATCAGCTGCCTCTGGGATTGCACAGGCCACAAAGCCCCGATAAGACTCCTTCTTCAGCTTGACGGAATCCCTTACTGCCGCTGTCCACCAGCGAGTATGGGGGTTGCCGCCACGACAGGCACCAACCACCTTACAACCACAACTCAGATTGGCCTCCTCAACAATAGAGGCACGGAACATGGTCCACTCAGACTCAATGTCCCCCGCCTCCCCCGAGACGCGGGAAAAGCTCTGCCGGAGGTGGGAGTTGAAACTCCTTCTGACAGGGGATTCCGCCAGACGCTCCCAAAAAACCCTCACAATACGTTTTTGTCTGCCAGGTTGGACCAGCATCTTCCCCCACCATCGGAGCCAACTCACCAACAGGTGGCGATTAGTTGACAGCTCTGCCCCTCTCTTCACCCGAGTGAACATTCGGGCGCAAATCCGATAATACAACCACAAAGTAAATCATCCAACTGTGGCCTGGTGTCCTGGTGCCAAGTGCACATATGGACACCCTTGCGTTTGAATAAGGTGTTCGTTTTGGACAATCCGTGACGAGCACAGAAGTCGAACAATAAAAAAAAAAAACACCACTCGAGTTCTGATCTGGCGGGGGTGGGGGGGTCCTCCCAATCGCCCTTCCAGGGCTCACTGTCATTGCCCAGGCCTGGCTCCAGAGGGGGGCCCCAGTGACCTGTGTCCGGGCAAGGGAAACTGAGGTCCATATTTGTCATTCATCATTAGGGTATTTTTTTAGCCCTGCTTTGCCTGGTCCCTCACCTAGGACCTGTTTGCCATGGGTGATCCTGCCAGGGGCATAAAGCCTCAGACAATTCAGCTCCTCGGATCATTGGGACACACAAAACCATCCACCACGGTAAGGTGACAGCTCACAGAGGGGATGTACAAAATGTATTTTTCCAAAATGCCTAAATTTCAGTGTCACAATATTTTAATCACTTTGGAAAGTGTAAAGATTCTAACTTTGATCAAACCTTTCACTTGTATGATAAGTCGTCATGGAACTGCACATGTGGACAAAATGTTTGGCACCCCTCCGATACTGAAATAATAATAAATGAAAATGTAATGAAAATTAACCAATGAGAAGCGGACATTGCTTTTGAATTATGGTTCAGTGGAATTATTTTTAAAAATAAACTCATCAATCGGGCATGTATAAAAATGAAAGTACGCCTAGAGAAGATTGAAAATTATACAAATATAAGGACATTTTCAAACAAGGTGTGCCTCTCTACTTAGCATCACGGGTGTCTTCAAACTTGTAAACAGTCAGTCGGCCTATTTAAAGGAGGACAAGTAGTAACTGTGGTGTTTGGCTACATGGTGTGTACTGCACTGAACACGGACCAGATTACGCAAAGCAGAGAGTTTTCACCAGAAATTAAAAAGAAAATTATAGTCAAGCATGTTAAGGTAAAGATATTCAGACATTAAAAATTCACGGGACTTTATACAATTTTACTGGATGTGATCGCAGAAGCAAAATTCATGACAAATTGAAGTGGCAGATAACATGAATGGTAAGAAAAGTACCCAGAACATCCTCCAAAGAAATTAAAGGGGAACTCCAAATCAAGGTACATTAGAATCAGATTGCGCTACCCGTCATTGTTTGAGTCAATGTGGACTTCATGGAAGATAACCAAAGAGGACACCACTGTTGAAAGTCAATCATTTTTAAAAATGTTGGTAAGGCTCATCAGCTCTGCGTTCACAGATGAAAAAATGAAGCATACCAAGAAAAGAACACTGTCCCTACTGTGAAACATGGAGGCGTCTCCTTTATGTCCTGGGGCTGCTTTGCTAGATCTGGCACAATGTGTGTTGAATCTCTCCAGGATACAATGAAATCTCAAGACTATCAAGCCATCCTAGAGAGAAATGGGCTGCGCCATGTGAGAAAGCTTGGTCAATCACAGGTCATGGTCGTGCAACAGAATGATGAAACACCCAGCCCTAGCAAAGAGCAAAAACAGTGGAGCATTCTGAGGTGGCCTTCTATGAGCTGCGATTCAAGTCCACCTGAACATTTGTGGAAGAAGGCTGCAGCCAATTTTGTCCATGAGGGTTGAAGTTGGGATACCAAATAAATCTGTATCAAAGATAAAACATTGGAAAGTTTAATTGTTCAGCAGAAACCCTGTTGAATAAAGTTTCCAGATGGTTTAAATGACACATTGCCACTAAAATTGTCCATAGAAGTCACTTGATTGAAGCATTTGTTTTTTTCTTCAAATAACAGGTGTTCAGCCAGGGCCCAAAGAAAAATACATTACTCGTTTGCATTGCATTGATTTGGCCTCATGACTTCAATTTTCATCTGTGCTGTATGTTACACATACAGCACATTTGACAATAAAGTTGTACTTGATACTTGACTTGATACTTGATACCGTAGATATGGAATACTATTTTTAGGGCCCTTGTGGGTCACCGACCATTAGAATTGCCATGACTCCTCCCGCCCCACCTCTCACAACGATGTAGAGAAGTATAGATTTTTTCCTGAGTCCCAACTAATAACTGGCCAACAGTGAGCCACTAACAGCGGGTTCATTTTTCACTTTCTGAGCTGCATTAAGTGGTAAATGGCTTTAGGTTTATCATCAGATTTAGAAAAGATGTTTCGCTTCACTCTCCTTTGTCACTTTGTCTTCTGCAATCTTTTAATGTTGTTTCTTCTTAAATGATTTATGTCACTCTTTTCTACTGGGGTTGTTGTGCTTGATTTCAGTAATGCAGCTGAGGAATGACAGCTTTTTCTTCTTGAGTAAAATTTGTTTTAATTTGCTTTAAAAAATACAAAATGAAATGTCTCTCAGAATCTGCATCTGTGTGTTTAATTCTTTTGATTTTATAATTTCGTGTACTTTATATATATATATATATATATATATATATATATATATATATACATATAGACCCATTTAATTATAGCTTTGTAAGAAAAGGATTTAGTCGCAGTCTCTGGCTGTATATGATATTCTGTGCAAAAAGAAGTAAACAAGCCCTTTGGAATAACATAGATTTCCACATAAAGTGGTCATTTAACGGTGATCTGATCAGAATCAGAATCCAATTTATTGGCCAAGTATGTAAAAAATACACAAGGAATTTGCTTTCCCAGTTACAACCCATCCAGAGGAACATAAACAAAACAATGACCAACAGGGGGAGATAGAATGGGAGGCCCTTGTGAACTGTTAGGCGCTCACACACACACACACACACACACACACACACACACACACACACACACACACACACACACACACACACACACACACACTTCTAATACAGATAGAAGCTTACTTTTAAAAAAAATTATTTCACACACTTTTCCCATCTGTGCACAAGCTTCCATATTCCTCCAGCATAAAAAGCTTTGGACTGATGTCTCAGCCAGTCGCTCAGAGCTCTTTTGACTTCATCATTACTTTCAAACTTCATGCCTCTCATGAACGTCTTTAAGGGACCAAAGAGGTGAAAGTCTGAAGGGGCAAGGTCTGGGCTGTAAAGGGAATGAGGGAGCAGTTCCCAGCCCAGCTAGTTCACGGTCTGCCCCGTTTTTTGCTGCTGTGTGAGGCCTTGCGTTGTCATGATGCAAGATGACTCCTTCTGACTGATGACCCCTGCGTGTGTTCTTTCTGTCTTTCTTGACCTGCCTAGCAGTTCACAGTAGTTGACACAAAATTTAAAAGTGACGATGAAGTCAAAAGTGTTATGAGCGACTGGCTGAGACATCAGTCCAAAGATTTTTACGCTGAAGGAATATGGAAACTTGTGCACGGATGGGAAAAGTGTGTGACAGTATAGATAAATGTTAATATTTGAAATAACAATTTAATATTGAACTTAAATGTTCACATTGTTTTAAAAATATCTTTTTAAAGACATTAACAATTGAAACCAGATGTCGTTGTTGATCAAACCTGCACAAAGGCAGTTTACACCATTCCTCTTTCAGAACGTTTTAGTTCAGCAAGGTTTTGGGATCTCTGGTGTGAGTCATTCTCATCAGGTTATAATGTGTTGAATTGAATTAATCTTATTTTGTCAAGTTGCTGCACAAGATAAAATCATTTGGCTCCAGATACATTTTTAAGTAGACTATACATTTACCGGTACTTATAAAATGTACACGAATCCAGATTGCGTGCAGCCAATTGACAAAATAAAATTGAGTAAATTCAACACACTATTTTTTTCAGTGTGTGTTCCTTCCAATCCACTCAACCATGGTTTCATGTGTCCACACAGTAATTAGACAGGCACCGTTTTGCAAACATCATACCCATAGCCATGTGTTTTGCCCAGCAGCGTTTTCCTCCCTCCGATGATATCCATTTTTGTTTAATGTCAGCCGATGCCAGAGATTTCATTTTTAGTCAACAGGCTCGGTTTTTTCTTCACCTCGTTGATCATTATATGCTGTTCGCTAGCTTACAAGAGTGCCACCCCTAGGGAAAGTGGCAGATGCTGAACTTTCTCTGTTCGTAGACAATCTATGTTAACATCATGCAGCTTCATGCAAGTGAATGATTCTTAATTGCAGGTGTTTTGGAGCTCTTTTGTTCACATCAGGAATAGAACAGCAAACTCAAAACTGGTGTGTTTTTCACATAAATCACGTAACACTAATCGAAGACGCTTGACTCATCCTAGGGATTAGCATGCTTTTTTTCACCCTATGATGTGAATGTTTTTGTGTGTCCAGTAAACATATGAAAATATATAATTGTGAGTTATTAGTTTAAGCAGGGCAGCCCCAATGGTTGACTGGTTAGCACGTCGGCCTCACAGTACAGGGTTCGGCTCCGGAACTTCCTGTGTGGAGTTTGCATGTTCTCCCCATACCTGTTCACAGGTTCCTCCTGTGTTCCAAAAACATGCGTGGCAGGTTAATGGAACACTCTAAATTGTGCCTAGGTGTGAGTGTGAGCACCTATGGTTATTCGTCTACTGTATGTGTGCCCTGCGATTGGCTGGCAACCAGTTCAGGGGGTCCCCTGCCTGGTGCCCAAAGACAGCTGGGATAGGCTCCACCATGGCCCACGACCCTGTGAGGATAAGCAGATCAGAAAATGGATGGATAGATTTAAATAGACTGTGTTTGTCTGTTGTTGCTACTTCTATGACGAACAGATCCCTTTTTCTGACTGAAATGTCCAGAAATTCAGGGTTTATATGTTTTTCCGTGCAACTGTTTGCAGTTATCCATGTATTTATATGTGTGTATATAAATACACAAATAGATGTATATGGGTGGTTCTCAGAAAGTATGGTCCAGAACTGTAACATGAGAGCCGAAAAATGAACTTCTTCAAAACCAGGTCAAAATGATGCACGATTTAAATGAAACCTTCCTGCAGTGCGCTGTGAATAAATAAAGATAGTTCACCGAGCCCTTTGTTTGTGAGAGATTATTGAATGTCATGGAACTCCATTTTTTCATATTGAAGCGCTTGCTACCTGAACACCAAGCACTTCGTAAAAAGTTTTAAAAAAATTATATTCATTATTTTTACACGTGAACAGCTTCATACCCTTCATAGAAAGATATTCAGTTGACAAACTGGTCCAAATTACCAATTATATCTAGAAAAAAAACATTTAAATAGTGAACAATAGCCGTCATGTTACAAGTTACATTTGAGGAACACATTCACACTACAACTTATTAGCCATTTGTTTTACAAAATATGAAATTCCTTGAACTGACTTGTGTGCCTTTCAAATCCGGCTTGACCTACGCACAAGAATACACCGAAGTCATAGTCACTAGTTGTATGCACATGCATACAACTAGTGTATTTGTTGGTGTATGTACCAATAAAACTAGACGCCATGCTTGATGCATCGCTTACACGGTCATCATAAAATAAACAAAACTACTTTAAAAAAAAAAAATTACAATGAAGCCATTGGAAGTCGTTTTGGTGGAAGTATACAGTACATCCATCCATCCATTTTCCGAACTGCTTATCCTCATTAGGATCGAGGGTGTGCTGGAGCAGTAAATCGTCGGTGGTACCACGTGGGCACAGAAGGTAACAAACATCTTGCCATTTTTTTCTGTTGATGTGTTATCACATTATGGACAGTGTGGGACTTGATTAAATGGTATTGTGTTACACTGATATTCTGCCAGATTTTGAAACGTATGCATTTTAAAGGTATTACCTCCATGTCTGTGTTGGCATCTCATGAAGAGATGGCTGTTTTTCAACACTCAAAGTATTCACAGACAAATGACAGCACAAATCTCAGTAAAGTTGCTTATTTTATCTCTGCAGTATGTTTGCAGGATTGTAAGCCGTGAAATCTGGTAATTAGTTGTAAAGGGAAAACAATATTCTTTTTTTAATGTTAAGTCCTGATCATCAACAAAATGTCAGGGCAAAACAAAACAAACTGGGAAGTGAAAGATGCATGTGGGTACCGGTAGTTCTGCTTTTTGGAGAGAAGGGGAAAGGAGGGAACTTCAATACGAATTTACATATGACACTCACTTATTCAGCCTACCCTGAAACCACATTTAGAGCACACGCATGCAGAATGACTGCCCCCGCCAAAAAATAAAAATAAAAATGGCACTGTAATTCCCAAGATAAGAAAAAAAAAATTAATCTACTATGGTTCCCAGTGATAACACATTTTCAAACATCAGTAATAAATGTCTCTAATACATGGATGTTATTGTTGTTGAACCTGTATTCACATTATATTCATTTTCCTTTTTGTTATGTCTTGTATGATCTATTATCGATAAATATGTGGAGCTGAAAAACTCACTGGATGTTGTTTAGTTGACAAAATAATTAACCATGAGTAAGTGGGAGAAATGCGTTGCTAAATGCTTGTCGATATCTGTTTTAAATCATTTGGCAATTGTTTCATAGTTCATGCAATTGTCAGAACCACGCTGGTATGGGGTCACAGGTAGAAAAAAAATCAGGACAGAGCTGACAATCAGCCAGGCACAGGAGGATGTGACCTGAAATGAGAAGGGAGTCATTCTTTCAAAATAAAACAATAAAACAACCCTCATCGCAGTGTGACGGTAATTTGACATGTCACCATCCATCCGCTATCCAAAACACCTATCCTCACGATGGTCGTGGATGTGCTGGAGCCGATCACAGTTGTCTTCGAGCAGTAGGTGGGGGGGGGACACCCTAAATTGGTCACCAGTCAAATGCAGGGTAACATGGAACACACAAGTTAATGGCAGCTGTCCTGCCTGTTTTCCATCTCTCCCTGCTGCGACACACTTGATTCAAGTAATCAGGATCAGGATTGTTATCCAGACTTTGCTGATTATCTGATGAGTTAAAACAGGTGCGTTTGCAGCAGGGAATGATGGAAAACCGGCAGGCCAACAGCCCTTGAAGAACATGATTGAAGAACCTTGACTTAGTCGCACACACCACTGCACAATACTCGCTGATGAGAGAAGTCCATGTGACTATGTGACATGTAGGAGGTGAGAGTAAAACAAATTATTTTCGTTTATGACTCATTGGGAAAAGATTCAACGGTACTTCCTCCTTTGCATTTGTTGAGTCCCTTGTTTTTATCCATGACTTTTCATTTTGAGAAGTGAGATGAACTTTATGAAGCACAGATAAAGAAGGGACCATGTCTCCCAGTAAACCCCCTAAAACTGAAAAAAGAAAGTCCCAAAATGGAGTTGGGGTCTTCCCCAGTCCGTTCATCTTCTCTATATAATGTGAAGGCAGACGATGTAAAATGACGCAGTGGAGTGAACAGACTGAGCAGCTTTAAGCATAACACACTTCATGATGGCCTCTCATCTTCCTCTGTCCGTGTTGGTGCTGCTGTTAGTTGCTGTAACTTTTAGTGAAGGTAAGAATGTGATGCTTTTTATGCTGAACTTTTTTCTTTTTTTTTTTTGTGAGCTACACAAGATCCCATCGCTAAAGTAATCCAGGATTAACTGTAAAATCTGATTGCCATGTTCCAAAGGTGACATTGCTGGATTATGGATGGGAGCTGTTTTCAAAGAACACTGAAGAAATATAGTCTTAAATTAAGATTAGGTTTGTGTGTGTGTGCGTGTGTGCGTGTGTGCGTGTGTGTGTGTGTGTGTGTGTGTGAACGCACCATTGGAAATATGTCCAAAAGTCATGTCATCAATCATAACATCATTTCTTGACATGCTTTTGGGAAATGTTGATGGCCTGAAAGCTGGTGGTGTGGCTGTGTGTTAGCATGCGTCAATGTCGTTGTTGTTGGCAGCGGTGTTTTTAGCTCAAGCAAAAGGTTTCGGGTACCAGTCAATTTTGGCCCAAAACCTTTTGTCTGATGAAGTTAAAAAAGGAATCTCTTTCACAACTTCACGATGACCTTAACCGTTCAATCCAAATCAAAAAACGAATGGCTTCGTTTGATGAATATCTAAATTGGCCAAGGCAGGGCCAAGACTAAAATGTCAAAATCTGTGGGATGACCTGAGGAGGGCAGTGCACAAGAGAGACATACATTATCAACCAAATAGATTTGTATCACAATATTACCTAGCGACGATGTGCCATGCCTAAAAAATTAGTCTGGGCAATAAGTGCAGCAAAGAAGTTCATTTTGAAATGTGTATATTGTATTTGTGTATGATTCACAGTTACTTTCAATGTGAGAAAGGACAATAATCTTTTCTAAATTAATTGAAGTTTGTCATTAATTCTTTTATTTTAAAGTTTTGAAAGATGTATTATTCTCTTTTTTTTACTTTAGAAAACAATTGTATCATAAGTATTGGCTAAGTAACTTGTGTTCTTGAGTTTTAGTGTACGTATGTTCTTTTCTGTAATTCAGTTGTTTTCTTATATAATGCTGAGTTGTTGATTTTGGGCTCTTTGTTTGTAGGTTTGCGGGGATTTGGACCGAAGAACTGTTGCTATCATTTCAATGAGAAGCCAATTGCCTCACAGCGAGTAGTTAGTTATGTCAAGACTCCGCAACAGTGTGCCATTCCTGCTGTGAGGTTGGTGCCCAGTCTTGAAGACATTGAGCTTTATCATCACATTTGAATCACGATAAACCAACTGTCTTGTGTATATATTCTTACAGACTGAGGACAGTGATGGGTCGTTACATGTGTGCCAGATCTTCAGCCTCATGGGTGAAAAACCTCATCAACGAGCTTGATGCCAAAATAATCCCAGGAATGACAAATCAGTTGTAACCTTCACTATACCCCGAACCTAATGAATGATGAATATATTCTGGACTGGGGATTACCAACATGGCGCCTTTGAGGACCACATGAGGAGCCCAAGGGACTGTTCCATAAACGGCTCACCAGTGAGGGGACATGATGAATTCCTGAGAATGCTGCTGAAGTAAAAATGTAAACACTTGCAGATTTACACAGTATGAAAATAAAGTGTTGATTATGAATACTTCCCTGTTCCACATCTCAGCAAGTCATTATTGATAAGAAATCATTACTATTATCAGTGTCTTTACTTTGAGAAATATCCATCCATCCATCTATTTTCCGATCTGCTTAGACTCACAAGGGTCGCGAGGGGTGCTGGAGCCTATCCCAGCCGTCCTCGGGCAGTCGGTGGGAGACACCCTGAAAAGGTTGCAAGCCAATCGCAGGGCACATACAGACGAACAAACATCCAGGCTCAAAATCACACCTAGGGACAATTTAGAGTGTTCAATCAGCATGCCATGCATGTTTTTGGAATGGGGGAGGGAACCGGAGTACTCGGAGAAAACCCACACAGGCCCGGGGAGAACATGCAAACTCCACATAGGGAGGCCGGAGCTGGAATTGAACCCGGTACCGCTGCACTGTGAGGTTGACGTGCTAACCACTGGACCACCGGGCCACCTTTGATGAATATAATTAGTAATATTAATAAAATATAATTTAGGATATATTTGAGCAATGTTTTCACTCAGAAGTGTGTACCACTTTTATTAATCAATACATAAAAAATACCTCTCAGTTTTTTCAATAAGTAGGTGGCAACTCTTTACGATTAAAGTTTTATGAAAAAAATACCAAGGATTAAATACAGTTTCGTTTTTATGTCAAAGTAATGTGTAGAGGTATAATCAGAATGAATCCAAAATGGATATACGTTGTTTATCATTCTTGGTCTTCTGAGTTACGTTGCTCTGAAATCGGTAATTACTCCCAAAAGGCTGTTTTATTTTGATAATGTGCAATCCCGCTGAACACCACTTGGTGGCATAGCAGAAAGGAAGATACGCTGATGTAGGAGGCCTGCTGTGAGCGTTCTTTCATCATACAGAGAGATACAGTACATGTATAAAATGCAACAACCTCAGTGGCAAATTAGTTTTTAAAATAATTTATTTTTAAAAAATCTATCTTCAACCAGTTCGTAAAAATATATATGAATTATTTGAGTAACGAGAAATATTGTGGGCTTTCAAGCACATAATGAGTCATTCAAGGCTAATGGATCGAGCTGGAGCTGTGTGAGGTCACATCCTGCTTCAAATAGTCTACCATCATCCCAGTTCCCAAGAAACCAGCAACATCGGAACTGAACGATGATAGGCTCGTCGCTCTGACGTCTGTGGTCATGAAGTCCTTTGAACGCCTTGTGCTGAACCACCTAAAGAACATCACCGGACCCCTGCTGGACCCTCTTCCGTTTGCCTACTGGGCAAACAGGTCTGTGGAGATGCAGTCAACATAGGGCTGCACTACATCCTCGAGCACCTGGACAGCACAGGAACCTAAGCAAGGATCCTGTTTGTGGATTTCAGCTCTGCGTTCAACACCATCATCTCCAAACCTCTCCAGCTCGGTGTGTCCCCTATGATCTGCCAATGGATCCTCAGCTTCCTGACGGGGCGGACACAACAGGTGAGGCTGGGAAGGACAACATCATCAACGATGAAACATCCTTCACCACAGCTGCCCCTCACACTATCCAACTACCCTGTGTCAACTGTCGAGACCTTCAAGTTCCTGGGAATCACAGTCTCCCAGGAAATGAAGTGGGAGGTCAAAATCAACTCCAACCTGAAAAAGGCCGATCAGAGGATGTACTACCTGAGGATGCTGAGGAAGTATGGCCTGCCAGAGGAGGTGCTAAGACAGTTCTATACTGCAGTCATCGAATCAATCCTGTGTTCTTCCATCACGGTTTGGTTTGGAGCAGCCACAAAAGAGGACAAATTCCGACTGCAACGGACAGTTAGAACAGCGGAAAAAATCATTGGCACTGTCTTACCCACTCTTGAGGACTTGCACACTGCAAGAACCAAGACAAGGGCACGGAAAATCATACTGGACCCCCCGCATCCTGCCCACCACCTTTTCCAGCTACTCCCCTCAGGCAAGCGCTACCGATCCATGCGCACCAAATCCAGCAGACACTCAAACAGCTTCTTCCCTCTCGCCATTAACTCCCTAAACAGTAACCCAAATCTACCTGTACAGTGGCTCTCTGCAATTTTGCACAAGCTTGTGGAACAGCATTAAGGTATAATCATTGTAGCTCCAGCTCTGTACTTCCTTGAAACATTGTCACTGATCTATAGGTATATTCCACAGCACCAGACACTTCAAAGCACTCGGGGACATCTGCACAATTGCACACTTGTTGTCCTACAAATACTGCTACTGGTCACTTTAAACTGGTGCAATGATTTTCTGCACCAACTGCACAGCTGTTATAGTATTGTATTCTACCACTGATCACTTTAGCTCTGCTTGATACTGTACACATTGTCTCACAGCTGTCATTCGGTGGTACCCTGTGGCAGTTCTAGGGAGGGGCCAAGAGGGGCCAGTGCCCCTGTCGCACTGATTCTGAACCAACACCCCCCCCCCCTGACATTCTAGTTGGACCTTTGAGTATGCTGCGCCACTGAAAAAACACGAGCGTGAATATGAGAAGCAGCCCCCAGAGAAACAGTACCAAGATTAACACGACTGCGAGTCATATTACATTGTCAAGGTAAGGCCACAACACAAAACCAAGCAAGCCCGCAACAGTTGGGTTGCTTAAATGTAATTCCTCTTCACTATAAAAATTAAAAGTTAAAAATGAAGAGGAAAAAAATGGGCATTACATCCTATTTCTACATGAAAAAGAGACTAAATGATTCAGACACTGAGACAGAGCCAGATGATGGTGGTGAGAGAGCTGAAGAGGAGCAAGTTGAAAGCACCGGAGAGGGAGAGTCAGCGGACATGGGAGATACTTATTTTCGGAGAGAGGACACAGAGCAAGAAAGAGAGACAGATGAAGATCCTGGGAATGACGAAACTGAGACTGAGAATATATGTGCGTCTACAAGCACTGGACCATCAGGTATGGAATTGAAAAAAACACTATCCTGTTCTGTGTGTGTTTGTGTGTGTGTGTGTGTGTGTGTGTGTGTGTGTGTGTGTGTGTGTGTGTGTGTGTGTGTGTGTGTGTGTGTGTGTGTGTGTGTTTTAATATCCATTTTTTATGTTTATTTAACAGGAACAATATATGAGACATTGCCTTTTAACATTGGGACAATTATCGGTAGATGCATGTAAAACATCTAGCTTCAGTGTATTTGCAATTTTAGTCCCTGGTCAGGCTTTAGAATATATTTATTTATTTTTACTGAATACAGTAAATGAATAAATTATTTATTTAATGCAATTAATAAATAACATTCCTAAATACATTTTAGATAATTGTGTGTGTCTGAGTGCCTAAGCAGTGTAAGTGGAGCAGCTTAGTGTATATGCTGTGTCCATGCAGAAATTATGTTTATATCTATTCTGTATGTCTTTCTCCACAGATACCAGCAAATGTAAAGAAGCCCGCCAATGGAGGTCAAAAGCACTGAATCTTGAATCACTTCAGACGGTTTGCCAGAAACCACCAAAATCGCACAATACAGTTGCTGTAATAGTACTTGCAGCTTAGGACTGTTCCACAAGATCTGCACCTATATTAATCTTTTATCAGCACTTAATTCAGAACAGAACTATTGTGATTATTATACTGTTTTTCATCGTCACTGTAATGTTATGTCTGCAAAGGTTTAAAAGTTTGATGAAAATAAAAAGTCAAATAAGATTTCGAATCTTTGTCTTTTTTGCCCTGGTTTGAATGTGCCCCCTCTATCAAAACCCCTGGCCTCAGCCAGGCCCCCTCAGTGAAATTGATCGAGAACCGCCACTGGTGGTTTTACCGCACAACGGTACTCTTTAACATTTCCATACTTATTTGTCATGTCCCTGTTTATGATTATACAAGTGTAGCCTGTACTATCAGAGACAAATTCCTTGTGTGTTCTACATACTTGGCCAATAAAGATGCTTCTGACTCTGAACAAAACAGTTAAACCCACATAGGACGTCCGTATGGAACCATGCGAAGATGCATTTGCGGTTTCTCTTGTACTACGACTTCCTGTTTCTAAATTGCACAGCACAGGAAGTGTACAGCAGTTGTTTTCAAAACAAGAGATTAAAACCTTAGCTGGGTTGCAATAGTCCAATCATTGGCTGTAACGTTAATCGGATCTAAAGCGATGCTTCTATTTTCTGGTATTCAATGCAGGACTGTAAAAAGTCAGAATAGTTCCTGCGTTCAAATTAAAACACATTTTTATTGGGGTACAGTTGTATATTATTTTTAATGAGAAAACCGCACCTCAAAATGTAGCTAGAAATTTGATAATCTCATTCAAGCAGAACACGATAAATAAATTATGTTTCAGCTCTAAAGCTACGTTTACATCAAAGTTAAAATTTTATCCTGAAGTTTCCAGTCGGAAATAGTATTGAATAGAATCGAAGTAAACCAGTAGTGGACAAAATCAGGCGGCCTATTTTCTTCGCGGATATTCGTCTGTTGGCTGTGTTGCGACTGCTGTTAGTTCGTCACATGTAATATATTTGTTGTTTAGTTTGACGCCCGGTGTTTTAGTTTATTATCAAGAAGGCACACTTGCAGGGCAAAACGCGCATTTCTTATCATTCCGTCATTCTCTTGGACGCTTGTCTGTGTATGCATTGGTGACTGTCCATTGCAGGCTGGGCGGTGACAGCATTACAATGATCGAGCGACCAGAAACTGCGGTTCCAAGCATTGCTGTAAGTCTTTTTTTTTTCCAAAATAGCCACGCGTGTCAGCATTGAGCTTAGTGTATGTATGCAGGAAAAATACACAACTGTACCCTCTTCGCAAAGACTCAATCCTCTCATCCAAAACGTAGTTTCTCACGTTACTCCATGTTAGCTTCGTGCCCTCATGCACTTCAAGTCATTTCAGAATTGGGAGATTGAAGCGTAGTTACTCATTCGTTAAAACTACCCGTTTTTCAAACGTACCCCACACAATTTGACATTTATTCGCCGTTCTCATGCATTTGGAAATTACTCGTGGGGGAAAAATGTATCATGACTCCCATCAAAGATCGGAGCACAGTTAATATAAGGAGAGCTAAAATAAAATGGGTGCAGGAGATGCGTCGCTGAATAGATATTCTTGGGATGTTAGTTTGTATTTTGGTAATGCCGTAAACTCTTTTCAATGTAGCAGAAGAAATTGCTTTGGTTAAATTCATGAGCGTTTTGCCACAGACATGGGCTGGCATGCTAGGAAAATGTCCATAATGAAACATTCAGGACGACGTTGCTCCCCCCTGCTCCTCAATTAACATGCTATTTAAAAGAAATTATTAAAAGATGGCAAGGAAAATTGAACTGACGGAATTTCCAGCATCACCACCAGGATGCGTGCGTGCGTGAGTGAGTGTGAGACATCATACATCAAATGGAGTGAACCACGCAGTGACTATGACCAGAATGTAGACTGGGGGAAGGGTTCACATGAAGAGTATGGCTGAGCTTTTCAGGCTCTTTGTCACTCTTTCATCTCCTCTTACATATTTTTCCTCTGGGTGTACCATAATACTAAGGGAATAATAAGCCAACATCCAACCTTTGCTACCATACTATACTGAAACCCTTTCCCCTAACATCTGTTCCTTTGCATGCTAACACATTTTTTGTGTGTATCCATGTTTTCATCAACATTTAAGTGAAGCTTTCTGACATCCCACTTTCACACTTTATTCATTTGGGGAAATGATAATGCCAAATGCAGTATGTCATATTATCTGTGGCTCTGAGCTGTGCGTGAAGGTGGGTGTACCATCAAAAAAAAAATGGCCTGTTATATAATGGTGTGCAACAAATTGTCTCCTTTCCCACCTACACTCACAACTTAAGTGGAGCCTGATCAAACATGGAATCGGTTAAGTGCTTCATGCAAGATCATTGGAGCTGCGAGGACATTGACAAGGCGGATGGATTGTGTCATGATGGAATGTAGTCCCCTCAGCCATACTGGACTGGTTGGTTGTTGATTTTTAGCGTAGTGCAGTTCTACTGGATGACACACTTTTGTTTTAGCATGCATGGTCTGGCTGTGCGTAAAAACTCAAAGAGAGAGACACAATGTCTTTAATGAGTTTAGCCAGCTGTGCATCAATTTTTGCACAATTTGAAAATTGTCCCAATTTCAAATGGATCGCCCGACTTTGAATCAAACTCTAAAGGAGCTTAATTTAAGTGACTATAATGGGAGAGAGTAAGTTGATGAAAGATCAAAGCAACTCTTTGCAGATACTGCAAACCCTTTTGTGGAAACATGAAAGTAACTGTATTTTACTTGAATGCCTTTAATGTCCAACCAAATATTGCATTACTGTTGTGAGGATATTAGAAAACTAAGAGTTCAGCTCATCCGTCACCTCACAGAGACACAAGCGCATCTCACCGGTCTTATAGTAATCATTTTTATCACTGTTTTATTTGTCATCATATTTTCAACTGTATATTATGAAACTTTGTCTATCATGTGTGCAAAACAGCATTTTTCCATTCACACTATGTAGGGCAGAGCCTGAGAGGTTGCTCAGAGGCAGGCAAAGCAACAATCAATTGTTTTTGCCTCTCGTAGCGTGTACGACAGTTTGGCAGGCGTGGGCGCTGGGTGCAGCAGGGGTTTGTTTTCGAGTACAATGCTAGATAGGGAGTCAAACGAAAGAGAAGCGGAGCTGGGCAATACCTCACGGATCGGACAGATTGCAGCCGCTTTTGACCTGAGATCTTAATGACCTGAGATCTTCATCACATCCCATGGAATCTATTCAGAATGTAGGATTTTGCAGAACGGGATGTTCATGCTACGTTATCTTTACTCCACTGTGTGTCTTGGTGTGAATCTCTATTGATTTGCTTTATTTCATCTTCGTTGCACCAACATCATCTCATCTCGCTTCTCCCAGGTCACCTCCGTCCTTTGTGCAGTGCTTGATACTCTTTAAAAGCAGCACTCTTTCTGCAAGAATTCTAATTGCAGCGATTCTAATTGCAGGTTAATTTCAAACAGCATTGTTTCGACTCATTACATTTGTGAACAGCTCCAGTTGTAGGCATTTGTATTCATGCATGTCGAAGTAACAGTTTTCTGACATCAGTAATGACTTCCCAATGCTTTGACTCAGCCATTTTTTGCAAAGTAAACACTTCTGGCATGTAACTTACATTTTTGCACCGACTTGCTTACATTAAACCAATGTGTTTGTGTCTTCTGTGCATCAGCAGCGGAACCTGGAGGGCTATGTGGGCTTCGCGAATCTTCCCAACCAGGTGTATCGGAAATCCGTGAAAAGAGGCTTCGAGTTTACATTAATGGTTGTTGGTAAGTAAGAGACATTCTCTGCCTGTGTCTGCTCTCCTCAGCATGCTTTAAGGCAGTGTTTTTCAAACTTTTTTGAGCCAAGGCACACTTCTTTCATTGAAAAAAATCTTGCGGCACGCCACTAGCTGAAAATGTGAACCCCCCCCCCCAATATAACATGTTATATTGTTACTATAACAGTTTTTAACATTTAAGAATGACGTTATAACAGCTTGAATTGGAATCAAATGAACACAAAGAAAACAGTATTTTATCATCGTTCACATTTCTTGTTTCAACGTCGTCCTGCATTCATGCGTCACAAATTCGCTTGTCTCTCGTCGAAACACAAGGCAATTGGCTAGCTGTTGCTGCTCCCTAGTGGTATGGGAGGGTACTACATGATTACTTTCTGGGCGAAAGACCGCACAGGCATACAAATTGGATATTTTCCTGCGGCACACGGGTTGAAAAACACTGCTTTAAGGTGTGAGTTACTGGGTCATCAGCGCGAGTTGAAAGAACTCAAAGTATTTGAGGCATCCAGTATGCTCATTTGATCAAGGTGAGCAGCTGACAGTGAGGAAAAAAAACATGTTTGTGCAGTGGTTTCTGGTCGGCTAAATCATCCAAGTGGAGTAATTTACAAATTGTAATATCACTTGTCTGGGTTGGCAAGTACACCGTTTTCCAATAAGGCATTTTTGCAGATCCCTTACACACAGTGACACATTTTTTGTATACACACACATTTTTAATAATGTCTCGGATGATATACTGTAGAGAGGCACAATTTGGTAACAACTGTGTGTACTTTTCTGCCTGACCTTTCAAAGAGAGCAACTTGTGCTTGCAAAGTTCTATCCCCTTTGGAAAATTCCTTATTAATGTTTGCATGGGGGGGGGGGGACTGAAGTACCACGGAAGATTTGAAATCTTGAGATGCTCAAATGATGCCTAACATATAACGTAGAATGACCCTGTTGAACCCATCACAGAATATGTACACATCAACAATGCACATTCCTTGAACTGGTTGTGCTCCAAACTATTTTAAATGGGATTTTTCCACCGGGGTTTGTTTTATTGTATTTCTATCTCTCTTTTATTCATTTGATAGTTTTCTCTGTATCAATTTGTGTTGTATAAATAAAGGGAGAAAAGGTGAGAGAAATACTTGCCATTATTGTCACATGATTGAAAGGAAAAATATTATCTGAGTATAAAATTTTCTCCATATTGAACAACCCTACGACAATAGAAAATTCTACAAGCACAAAGTTAACCTGGGAAAGGTCAACTTCTGTTTCTTCCTTTTCTTCTCCCCCCCCTCTTCATTCCGTCTCGTCATTGATTGGATCACTTTATGTCTGGAGGAATTTCACCCACACAAAATAAAACAAGTGAAAACAAAACTTGGTCTGTTGTCCCAGACAAGTTGATGTAGATCGTCTGGGATTCATTTGTAAGTGTAGCGCTTAGCAATGAAGTGGGCTGTTTTTTGGGCTCTTTATGCTCACAGAGACAACCACCCATGCGTGACCTAACGGATCCTGTTTGTGGCTTCTCTCGCACATGGCCTTGGGTTGGTTTCTTCCCATTGTAGTTGGATGCCATCCTTGTGTGCCGGAGCGGATCCACATTTCACAATTGACAAACAGTAACAGTACGCAGTGGACAGTTGAAAAGAATGATGACTGATTCAGCCCTCAGCAAATTCTTTGTCTTGATAAAACTGCCATTCACCTTGATATTTTTTTCGTCTAAAACATTTCAGACAATAATACTGTCTGCTGCGTTACATTCCATTGTAGATGTATCATTAACAACTTAAATGTCATGAAAAGCCGAACGTTTGCAAGCAGATTTCAGCGGTACACTCACACACACATGGACTCACGCACACACACTTACTTACGTCATTATGCTCTGCTTTTTGCTGTTGTTTTTAGGCTGTCTTTGTTCCATGCAGCCAACGATACGCATCGATGCATCGTAATGATTGTAGCTCATGTGGTGGCCCCCAAAAATTGTGTCATGAATAGGTTTGCATCACTTTATTTAAACCTATATTAATTGCAAGTCATTAAATCATACTCATTTTGTTTGTAACAAATGCAAACAGGGGAGACTGGGGTGGCAAGTTCAGCATAGGGGCAGGTTGAGCCACCTGTTGTTCCTAAGAAACTATTACCAAAAAAAAAAAAAAAAAAAACTTCAGACTAAATGTTTTTGTGGTAAGACTATTTTGTGGAAGCTGTGCTGGTGTCAGAGCCACATGGCGGAATTAGTTAGATGTGCAAAAGGATGTCGAAAGTATTTTTTGGGGGGTGTGAGGGAGGGCATTTTATATCACAATAACGATCTCCTCTTTCATCTCATACTGCTTTAAACAAAAAAGCGTATGAGGGAAAAGTGGTTAGGATTGTTGTTATGGATGTTAGGTTGTTATGTGTTATGTTTATTATTTTACTTTATGTTGTAACTGTTTTGTTAAGTGCTTTGTTGCAGCTGTTGTGAAAGCTTTATATAAATCAGGATGTATTTTATTGTATCGTATTAAAAAAAATTATACAACACACTTTGACTGCTCACCTTTTGTCACTTCATTATGAAGTGACATTCAACAGATCTTGTATCAAAAGCAAAGTAGCCTAGATATTTTAGCACAAATGTCGTCATCATTCTGATTGAGAGGCATAAAAAATGTTTCTGAGAGAAATTGAGTCATAAAAATAAAATAAAATAAAAAAGGTCCACTCTACTGTAATGTAATTTTGAAGTTGTTTATTGCGCAGATATCAAAAGACATATTCAATACTCAGGGCTTTATTGTGGGGAAAAAAAAATTACATTTGTAATATTCTAAGCATTCAACTTACTATATGCATTCATTTTCTGACTTGCCTATCTTCAATATTAATCTATTAATATACTTTTAATCTTCTTGGCCACCCCTCCTGGCTGACAGATGGGAGGCGTTAATATTAACTGTTAAGCTGTGTGTGAAGCACTGTTTTGAATTAATTTTCTCTCCAGGCACTCAATAAATTGCCTGCTATTTTGCTGATCAAAGATGCATACGTTGTGCATTAACGCAGTTCCAGCGAGACCATTTGTGAAGTGTACTCCATTACTCAAGCAGTTTTTAGTCTATTCTTTTACAAAGACATAACGTTATTTTAGCAATTAGCATGGCTTCTCCGTCTCTCCCTCTTTTAATTAATTTTAATTCGCCGCCAAAGAGGCGAGATGATGGAGGCTGTGATGACTGAATTCAGAGTGAAAACCACGACGTGATTAGCAGGCAGTAGTAGCTAGCCTAAGCTCGTTGCTAAGCTTGCCATCACTTGCCGCCGCAGTGTCTCACTTTAACCTGCCGACTACATGCGTGTAGGTGACGTAGGCATCCCAGCAAAGCTTTTTGGGAAGATGTCCACCGTTCAATCATTGGAAAAAAAGGAAATCTGTGATCTGGTTTTGATGTGTCTCAAGATAAAGCTGCTCTGCTTGTATACAGTACGTTGAAGTCATACGCAGCATGCCTTGAGGGCATTTTAAAAATGTTGTACATTATTAATAATTACAGGTTCCTTGTTGTTCGTTTATTATTTACCCAAGCAGTAGGATTCATTGCTGGCATTCACCCACCTCGTTATTAATTCATTTTCATTGAGTCAAGGATTTAATTTAGCACTGTGTCTTTGTGTACCGTGATAGTGTATTATGATTTCACTTCGCTGTACAGTGAAACTTCTCTAGAACAAAACCTATATGGGCGAAAATACCCCCTAATGTGAAAAAAAATCTTTATGCATTAACACCATTCCCATTCTCCTGCCCCCCATACGACGAAAAAAAACCCTGTTGCGTTATACAAAATCATTTTTTCTGCTCCTGCCTCGCGAAGACATTCACTACAACGAAGTCTAATCCAACAGCGACATCTACTGCTTCGTTGGGAAATGGCAACAGCAACCACCACACTGCTTTACATAGTGAACTATGTTTATTTCGGTCACAGCTGCGAGTTTCCTGAACGCAACATACTCATAGCTGCTCTGCCATTGGCTTACCGAGCATCATCCTGGCCTCCGATTGGCCAAGAGGGACCTCAATATCTATGTGTGTAGATACTGTAGCTAGATCCGTGGAAGATGGAGTGGAATGCATCCGATTAGCTGCTCAGAGTAAATTCCTTGTGGCTCGACGGACAGTCAAATAAACGACGGACAGTCAAATAAACGAATGTTTCCTGGAATGCTTTACTTGTTATCATGCTAAAAACCTTACGCTAACTGGAGCGCTAATTAGAGAGAAGGCGAGTTCCATCGCGCTAACTATGGCCATCGAGGACTACGAAGTGTCCCGTGGCTGGCTTTAAAAGTTCATTGCGTGACATCAGCTGAGCAACGCTGTCTTGGGTGGCGATCGAGGGGAGGTCAAGTTAGAGACAGTGAGAT
>NW_017805535.1:324912-331183 GCF_001891065.2 Hippocampus comes | reverse complement strand
AAGACGGAGCAAGCAAAATAAAAGACATTATCCAAGAAATTGATGTAAGTGAAAGTGAATGCTGATCGTAAATTTCGCAATTTCTTTCCCTTTTTTTTTTCTTTCTACACTGACAATATGAAATGTCAAATAAGTGTGTGCTCATACTTATGCACTATTTGTAGAGGAGTTTCACTGTATAATTGTTCGGTCTGCCACCTGGTGGCAGCTGTGCGGCATAAGATTGATAATTGAAACCTTTTGGCCATCAAATCAAGACGCATTTGATGTATGAATTACATATAGTTTGCTACAGATGACAAAGACAGGATAGTAGAAAAGCGGCACGATAAAATCGTTTCAATCCTCCCCAAGATGATTGTCATTGGCTGGTTTTAGCTGTCAATCAACGCCAAACTTGAAAGGAGGAATGTGGTTCGTTGAAAAGAGCTTCACATGCAACACAGATGTGGCAAGGTCACGTGACTGAAACGTCCACATCTTGACGTTAATGTCTTCAATGTCCATACCTTGATTTCGAGACGATAGATACAGTATATCACCGAGCCCTATTACAGACATACCTTGTGACAGTACAATAGAAATGTCTGTGTACAGGTACTTATAAACACATGCACATGCAATTTCATTGTATAGTTTATAGAAGAATAATGACATTGTCATGATTACTGCATTATTACATACGTCTCCAGTATGCCATATTACTGCCATGAAGAAATCAATCAATATTCTTTGTGGGATTACATTATGTCAATCAGGGCTGAGTTTATATGGGGTAAATGTTTGCAGATGACACATTAAATAAAATGAACCGGGTACAAAACAGACATACATACCTGTGGTGTTCAGGACTGTATTTTCATGTTTTGGACATTATTTCTCCCCCCACCACCAAATGCCAACTGTGGGATGTTTGGGAGCAATATTACCCCCAGTAATCATTAGAATAATCGATAGGATAATCGACTCTAAAAAGACTTGTGACCTGTGACAATCCTACGCTAGACATGAAAAAGATCACTCGTATGTAATTACCAAGTATTGTCACGCAAATCATATCTTCTGTCTCAAGTCTAAGGTGAACGCAAAACACTTTTGTCAGTGATTGACTCTCAATTGGTAGTTATGGGTCTTCAACCTGGCCCAGGTAGAATTGAAAACCAAAGTGACCACTCAACCACCTCCTGAACAAAGCAGCCACCAAGTTGCATGGGGAAAGACAATGGAATCAAGTTGCTTTGGTTAAATTGGACACACCCTAGATTGGAATGTCATCACAAACTGCTCCCGTAATGTTTAATTTTCCTCACTCTTTTCTGTGTTTCCTCCGCTATTCAACTCTTCTTCCTCGCACTCTGCTGTTATGTAAGGAGGAAAAGCTGCTTCCTGCTTCTTTGTCTCGCTGGCAGCTACGACAGACAATCCTCGCGAGCTTTGTGAGATCCATCGCCTATGCACAGATCAGAATATCAAGACCTTATTGTAATTCATGTACTATTTTTTTTCTGTGCATTTTTTTGGGGTGGATTGTTTCAAGAAACTAGGAATGAATGCACTGTGACAAGTAACCACCATTTTTATGGAATGGAATGAACACTTCAAACTCCTCTAAAAACCCTCCATAATATGTTCATTTAAAAAAAACAAAACAATGTTGACTTACGTACAACCCACACTGCTCTTCTCTCGAATTCTGTGTCAGTCATTTAAGTCACGCTTTTCAGGGAACTGAGGGCACTTAAAACTTCACGCCTCGATTTGAAGAACTGCCCAAAATTTCGGCCCTACAAGCGTGTTGGTGTTCATTTTTTTTTTTATTTTATTTTTTTACAGAAACTTGCCAGCCAATTGCAGAAGTGTTCCCTGAGTAGCAGCTGAAACTGACACGTCGAGGAGATATTTTGAGAAATAATGAAGTTGTACCGTTTACTTTAAATCATTTTTTTAAAACCAGATTTTCGATATGTTGTACCACACAGAAATCTTCCCAAAAAGGCAACATTTTTTCAACCCAAAAACTCAGTTGCTCAGAAAATCATCATCCGATTTTCAAACTTCCTTGAACATTGCACTCCGGTAGAAATGCCCATTCCAACTAGATTAAGCATTTTGAATCTTGTTTTGGGTAAATATAACATAATAAAATACAATACAATTTAACATGCCAAGGTAGGGAAGTGTGAAGTTGCCAATGTGAAGTAAACATATTTTGACCGGCAAATACGTTTGAATGTACTTGCGAGTGCGATCGAATGAATTTCAATGTTTTCACTCACGAACTGCGATGAGAATGCACCCATTTCAAGCCTTGGCTTAGGTGTAATATATTCAGCAACACGAAGTTGATTCCTCTGCGTTGATTGGCCCGTGCTCATGAGCATATTCCTGCTTGCTCATTCGAAGCACTTCAGGGAAGTCTCTTGCCCTAATTTCTCATCTCCCAATCTCAGATGCTATTGTGAGATACACATGTCTGCTGTGACCCGGCACGTGCCGATTCTGATTCATTGTCAAGCTCAGTTGATCACAGCTGTGATTCTCACTTGGTCTTCAAATTTATGGTTATGGAGTGCTGGCCGACACGGACAAAATCTGTCGCGATATAGACCATTTTTTTAATCTCGGTAAGGATATTGTTTTATATATTTTCAGTTATTCTCTGAAAAAATTATACATGCTATGACTGCTTACCCTTTGTCACTGTGTTTTGAAGTGACATTACACAGACTTGTATCAAATGATGCATCCATTAGAACTGCTATATAAAATTATCAAATATAAACAAAGCGAAGTAGCCTATGTTTTACACAACCGTATATATAAATCTAAAAAAGAGGCATAAAAACAGTTTCTGACAGAAATCGATTGGGAAAAAAAATGAAAATAAAATGATGAGCTTTACTGCAAGGTAATTTTGACAATTCAATATACCATTATCCATCCATTTTCTGAATCGCTTACCTCAATATTAATATACTTTTAAGATTCTAAGCCACCTTTACCAACTTACGTACCTGACGCTATAACAATCATTTCCTGTTTAGTGGTATGAGTAGCATTATTTTGTATAATTTTCTCTCCGGACACTTATTAAATTGCCTCCGCTTTAATGCGGTTCCAGCGGACTTCTCCAAAAAAGAAAAGAAACCCCGGATTTTGTCCGGATAAGTCGAACAAACGGTTTTAACTGTCTTCATAGTGGTCACAACACTGCTAGCATAAGAGGATGGAATTTGTGTATTAATAAAAAGGATCTCTGGTAAGTACGATCTATTATATTAAGTTTTATACTCTTATGAGATGTTCGTTTGGATTGTGTTTGTAATATAGTGTGACCCCAAGAGCACGACAACAGGCAGGTATTGTTGAAGCCAACACTCGGCGTAGTTTATTCGAAGAGTCTTAGCAAAGTCACTCAGGGGGGAGCACGAGGAGTCCACAAGGAAATGTCCACACAAGGAACAAGCAGCTGTAGGAAATGGCAACAAAGTCCACTGGCGTGATGACGGCACGAACTTGCACTGAGGAATGGTCTGTGAGTCAATATGTACCAGTCCAAACGAGCAGATAGGCAACAGGTGGGTGATGAGCTGACGAGTCTCAGGTGTGAGGTGCAGAGCACCTTGGCTGAGGAGGCTGCCTGGCTGGCCCCTCCCTAACAGATTGGTGTTGTAATATACATTTTAGTTTCTGCCTTATGTTTACATTACACCTGTGTGGCAGAAATATGTTGTGGTCAACGCTGATCAAACCACACGTCCAAGTATTTAGTACCTTTATATCTGTAATTCTAATGGATAAACTGTCTTTCATATGAATTAATGCTTTATATAATCATATAATGGGTAATAGATCAGATATTGTTGGTTGTAATACTCTCAAACCACAGTGTGGCACAGATGTATTGCTCACTTGCACTACTAAGAGTGCCATGATGACTCTTCGGTCAGTGCTACCCTTCCGTTTCTCCCTTTTTCTCCCCGCTTGCATTATGATATTAATAGATTTATAATTTTTCACATCTATGTTGCCACACATCTGAAGTAAATTATTTCTTCCCCATGTTGCACATGCATGTGTGTACGTGCATTTGCGTTTCCTCTTCGAATCAAAACTGACCCTCAGGAAAAAAATAACGATTTTCTAAGTCCGACCCAATCCAAAACAACACTATTGACTGAGTTAATGGATGAGCAGAAATGTGACAGATCTAGGGCAGCGAGGAGAAGAAATAGGACAACTCGAATTGTGGTCGCACTGATTAGTTTTGAGATTTGTCGACCACGTCAATCACAACAAATGGTCGGCGTAATTTTTTTTTTTAAATGATTATTATTATTTTAACCCCGAGGCATTGCTGGCACCATTGTACGCCATCCACACAGACATAGTGGAAAGTTAAAACTGCCGCCAGTGATATTTTCCAGGTTATTGTCACGTATGGTTAGGTGTTGCCACAGTGATTCAATGTCTGGCATAGTTTTTACACCACCGGATGCCCTTCATGATGCATCCAGCTCAATTTTATCCGGGTTTGGTATCGGGTAACAGGCAGTGGCTTGGATTTAGTGTCTAGCATACCCATTAGGATGTTAAGTGTACGTGACTGGGATTTGAACTGTCGTCTCCTCTGTCAAAGTCAGCAATCCACCGCATTGCGCAGCTGCAAGGTAGCATGTTTGTAATCTTGCATCTAGCTAATTAGAACATAGTTACCCCAGCATCGCTCACCCCCACGCAACCATTTTTAATATGATTATATTTATATTTATATTTATTTGTATACTTTTTGTCTTCTACTTTCTCCCTTTCATAATTTTGCTGCTGTAAATTGGGAATTTCTCCATTGTAAGAAAAATAAGGGTTTTCTAATCTTATGTTATTATTGCTAGTTGGAAAGTACTGCATGGTGTTTGTACAGTCAATATCATGTTAAAATGTGTGACAGTTGGAAATGGAAACCCATGTGTGTTAAACTGCAAGAATGCGAAACTCAGCAGAACATACAGTAGTTTG
The DNA here is from genome assembly GCF_001891065.2 of Hippocampus comes. NCBI lineage: Eukaryota > Metazoa > Chordata > Actinopteri > Syngnathiformes > Syngnathidae > Hippocampus > Hippocampus comes. The sequence goes on along the minus strand of NW_017805535.1, from coordinate 326,167 downwards.
AGACACATCATTTGTTAACGAACGCATCACAAAGCAGAGACCCAATTTGTGTGTAAGTGATTACGCGATTATTTGATGGAAGAGTTGTGAGGATAATGGGTTGTAAATCGATTAGATTGTGGCAGTCCAGCCTTATAGCTCCATCTTACTGACCTCATTGATGTTGTCAAGGCTGATGAAAAATAAGTACATGTTCTGTGCTTGTGATACTGCAATACTAACAGTCTGTATGTACATGGGTCAGTTAGCTACACTGCTAGCATTGGGCCACAGCCTTTTGTGGTCATGAATATGTGCACATAAGGATGTGTTGGCTATTTGCATACTGTAGAATGACACGTTTTGATGATTGTTCCCCCTGCTACATCAATGCGGGAGGGTGGGGAATTAGTTATTATTAGTATTGTGAGTATTATTCCTTTATTTATTTATTTATTTGCATCAATGTATATTTCCATGACAAATACCAGTTCAAGTAAATGCGACTAGATTGGTCCTGTCTTTTTCCTGCATGCACTCTGATCAGCGCACCATTGTGTTGAGAGTAAACCCTTTCCACAAACAGAGATGAAAGTCCTCCGGATTTACCGGAATTCCGGGTTTTTCACATTTTTATGAAAATCTCTCCGGAGAATTGAGGATAATTTGCCTAAAATTAATCCGGATATTAGTTGACCATATTGAACGAAGACGCGTTTGAGTTCGTTATTTTGCTTTCACGAGCGTAGCCATGTTGAGACACTAACACTAGTAACAGTAGAGATTTTCGTCTCTTTATCAACACATTTGCTATACCCCAGTGGAACGAATAAAAGACACCGTGGACAAGACAGTTGTCGTAAAAAATATATGTGGACAAAAAGGGACACACACAGATTGGCAGAAAAACGTGTCCGTCCGACTTCGAGTGTCGTCTTGGCGAGCTTAGCTTAGCTGTTGTTGTGTGTGACGTTGGGTGTGTGACGTCGTTGCGTCGGCGCTTATTGGTTGAAATCAAAAGACGCATTTGCGTACATGTTCGCGCTGACGCACGCATAGTAGAGAGCAGCGGACGAGCTCGAGTGGCATCGCCACATCAGTAATACCCTCGCCTCACATTCTCATGGCCTCGCCATATCTCTGAGATTTTGAAATTTCGGCGAGAACGGAAACCACAAAGGGTGCATGAGCCCGATCACTTAACTTGATTTGCAGGCCCGAGCCCGAAGCAAACCCGAGATTTCATATTTTATTTGTGAGGAGGAGCGGTGATTTG
>NW_017805535.1:322785-324682 GCF_001891065.2 Hippocampus comes | reverse complement strand
ACACACACACACAGACACACACACACACACACACACACATTTATTTATTTATTTATTTTTTCCGGAATTTTCAGGAAAGTCCACTTTCATCTCTGCACAAACTAGCCCAGATTGTCGCCTCACTAACAGGGGACAGTACAGCTAACACACTTTTGTTTTGTTTGCTTGTTTCTCATCTCCCTTTGACAATAAATGATCCCAGCAAATAGGGGGACTGCGTAATACACAAGTGCAGAAGAAAAAAATGCTTTTTAAGGATGATTTTGGAGTGTCAGGGGTTGTAGTATGGGTGTAGTGTACCCGGGTGTTATTCTCAGAAAATTACAGTAGTTAATGTTTTGGGAACACTGTGGTAACATTTTCATGGTCTTTACTGTGTGAATCATCGGCTAGCTTCTTAGACAGTGAGACATCTTAATCCACATGATCTCACAGTTGAGGCCGGTGTCCTGGCTGTTTGCTCAACACATCCGTTTAGTTTCTCTGTTTTCATTCTTAACTCAGTCAGACCAAACATTTAGACGGCACTGGGGTGGCAGCTCGCTCACCCTGACTTGATCTGTTGAGCAAGGCATTCACCCCACCCCTTCAGCTCAATAGGTGCGTCACTGTTGACACACCCAATTCACACAGACATTTCTCTTAGCATTCCCGCATGTGTGATGTGAGTCTCTGTGTGGTGTGCAATTGCAACACAAATAAACAGCTGAGTGTGAGTTTAATTTCCTTTTGAAGGCTTATGAGAATAATAAATTACACCTTCCAGAGCTGAAAAGAATAAATGGTTCTTCACATTCCATTTGAACAGTACACTTGTGACATTTTGAGTTTGAGTTGTTGGATCTAGATGCCACCTCTTTGTGATTTAAGTCATTGTTAGTTTACACTCCTCACTTCATTTTGAGGAGTTTATTTTGCCAGGTTAGCATCAGTTCTGACACAAATCTCTCAACCGACACAGCCAAATCAAAGCAAACAATCACACAGGTCATTCAGCATTTACCATACTTCGAAATAAACACGTAGTTGTGTTTGGTCTTTCCTGTCTTAAACGGTTCAAGGTAGTCCAGAGAACTGAGGAACATTAATTTATTCATCTCTATTATAAGTAAGAAATGCAATATGTGATGGCATAGGGCCAGCCCCACCAGCGAGACCCTCTGCAGACACTGCCGGAAGCGTGACACGTTCCAGGGCTTCTGAATCAACCACGTGGTAAATTCACTCTCATGGGAACCACACTGAAGTGTGCTTTTCAGCAAAAAAAAAAGAAAAAAACCCACAAAAAAGATATCTGAAATACAGTATGTGACGCGCCATAGCAAAATGAGTCAGGTAGACTCTGAGATGCAAATCAGAAATGGTTCAACTTGACCCCCGTTCACACGGCAACATTTGGTCTGACGCTGCGCCGAAACAGAGCCAGTCGAGCGTTCACACGTGCACATTTGCTCCGACGTAGCTCCACTAAAGAGCTTATACCGGACCAAATTTGATCCACCTCAGGGAGGTGGTTTAAAAATTTGCTCCAGAGCAAATGCTCGTTTGCGACGCTACGCCGGAACAAATGTGCACGTGTGAATGCAGCTGGGTTAAATTAGCTCCAGAGCAAATGCTCGCTTGCGGGGGAGTGGCCTCGCTACGCTCGCTACCAGATGCACGGAATCCGACCCCGGTCGACAGTGACGAGGGGACCAGCGACACAGACGAAGCCCGGCCGTGCACCCCCGTTCCCGGTAAAAGTGTCGGCGATTTAAGTGGTGAAGACAGCGCTCATGATCAAGAAGATAATCGAGCCCGACCCGACCGGGCCTGAGGATATTAAAGCCCGACCCGGCGGAGCCCGATTTGCAGGCCCGAGCCCGAAGCAAACCCGACATTTCATATTTTATTTGTG
>NW_017805535.1:312917-322247 GCF_001891065.2 Hippocampus comes | reverse complement strand
ACGTGTGACCGCCCCACAAAATTTGCTCCGGTGTAAAATATATCGCAACAAAATATTTCGGTGCAGCGTCGGACCAAATGTGTGCCGTGTGAACAGGGCTTTGGTCAAACTTCAACAAATAAGTCAGTATTTTTCTCAAACTAGAACAAAACAATCACTCATTATCATGCTCATGTCTAAGATATCTACTCGCGGAATCACACATTGCATATCTACGCCCATTCCTTCATTCCATTTGCATCACCAAGGTTCAGTAGCTCAACCAACGATGCACACTCAGTTGTTCTACCATAGTTTGAAGCGCGCGCGCGCGCGCGCACACACACACACACACACACACACACACACACACACACACACACACACACACACACTACTAACGTGGACAAAACATGGGCGGTTTCCAAGCTCCTTAAATAGAGGTCTTTTACGTAAAAGATGTCAGGTGACGAGAAATTTTGTGTTTTATTAAATAACATGTTTCCCATTATTTTTGAGTGGACAACGTGTGATCATACTTATACAAATTTTATTGAGACTTAATTAATGCTTAAAATGACCTGTGTCAAAAATAAAAATTAACAAAGTGGGTCTAATTTTATTCGTGTTACAAATCCGTATTCAGTGATATGCTCTTTCGATATGTGTGAGAATTATTTTTGTAACGTAATGTAACTTCATCATGTAATTTATGATCTCAGGCTTTGGACTGGTGTGATACTCGTTTGGTCACGGTGTGCATGTCTTATGTTGCTTTCAATACAAAATCTGTGACCCGTGCACGATGTCATGCGCGCATGCGCAGAACATCACCCATCTTTGATCACTACCCACGGCAACCACAGTAGGACACATTATATAATGGCAGTGCAAGCCACGCACTTTTGTAAAAAATGTTACAAGCTCAATTCCATGTTGTGTTAAAAATAAATTAAAAACAAATACGGTAATGGTAAATGGCACATTTTTGTGAAAAATGTTTAATCAAAACACTTGAAAGCCACTATGGTAGAGTATAAAGCTGAAATCTGGATTCAATGGATAAGGAAACCTTGATCACTTTTTGCTGTTTACGTCTGTAAGAGAGCAATAAATGCCTGACAGTGTTCTCTATTGTTGGCATTGTTGACCCTACACCCTGTTTTCATGTAAGCATAAACATTTATGTTCGAAAAATAATTTATTAGTTTTATACCTTTCTCTTTCAATTTGCCTTTTTTTGTGTGTCAATAGGCGAGTCTGGTCTTGGAAAATCAACACTTATTAACTCCCTCTTTCTGACTGACCTTTACTCCAAGGACTACCCTGGGCCATCACAGCGCATTAAGAAGACTGTACAGGTGAGTGGAAGCAATCTTTAGGCCCCCATTGCATCTGACTGGTACTATCTATTAGGGTTGCACAATATACCGGAAAAAAATATTGTCATTGCAAATTTGCAATAATGGCCCGTGCAATATGCAGATCGCAAAGACATGCACTAAGTTTCACCGAGGTGACAACTGTTATGGACCGTCCGTATTTTGTGAGGGAAATAACTGAAGGCTAACCTGTTAGGCCCTTACAATGATTCCTGCAAATATATATAAAAAAAAAATGCTGGGTCGCATAATTGCACAAACAGTGTAATAACGAGCAAAGAAAAAATATTCACAGATAATTGCGGTGTGTTTGATTACACACCAATTGCGGACATGACGTCGTGCTCATGCATTCGGAGTGGAAGCTGTCTGACGAGTCCGACATGAGGCATAAGTTAACGATTTGAGATTGACCCCAATTATCTCAAACCTGAATAGATTAATATCAGTGGTGAGGAACGAGGTCAGCGACACACTGTGAAGCTTCTTCGCTAGGTTATTATGTTTAATAGGGCTGAGACAACACCTGTGTGCTAATGCAAACTTTAATTTATCACAGAATAACAATTGCCATCACATTTTATGGCACCTGTGTCTTCACTGTTGTAATACTTATTGATACATGCAGGCTCGTACAAGCGTAGATTATTGTGAGTGAAATTTTGTCCGATACACCTATCTCTCTCTCTCTCTCTCTCTCTCTCTCTCTCTCTCTCTCGCTCTCTCTTTACTTAATGCTACATACTACACACGTGTATAAGATGTATAAGTTAGGTTAGGCTAGTGTATAAATAACAAAATACAGTAAAAATATACATGTCAAGTACAACTTTATTGTCAAATGTGCTGTACAGAACAGATGAAATTTCTTCCCTCACAACATAAAACAAGAGGAGCAGCTGCGGGTGTCCGCGCCGCCATCAAAAGAAAAGTTAAAAATAAATTACAAAATAATACAAGACAACACATGAGACACAGACAATCATGCAAGCTTAACCACTTTCCTGCATACACTCGTTGTCTGAAGCAGTTATAGATGAAAGAGGAGTGAATCAGAGTGTCCTTTTCACCAGTGGATCAAAGACGTCATGCTGCAATGTGCACACATCTGTTACAAGCTAAGCTTGAAAGCAACAAGAAGCTGTAGCATCCATTAACGAAAAAGAGATTGGCTCTCTTCTCCTGTCCCATGTAAATCCGCTTCAATTCCAAGCCGCGACTCCAAGTTCCACATACACATTGGCACTCTGCACTGACGCTCCTTTCTTCTCATCGTCGGCTTCTCAAGCCATGCATTCATTCAATCGCAGACCGTCCATCAGCACCGACCTTTTCGCTAAACAAAGTGGGGCTGTGAAAATGCTGCCTATTTCAAGCGCAAGACACAAGCACCCCGGAGCTGTCCAGCAATGACAGTCAAATGGCACCGACATTCCTGCCAATCAAAAACAATGCTGGTACACGCGTGCCGCCGAGAAGTCGCAACCACCAAGCACACATTCTTCTTCTTTGACGAATGTCGTGGCCAAAAATGCTGAAAACAGTCCACATCAGGTCTACACGACGTAACAACAACACCATATGACAAAACAAGAGACAAAAACAACAAAAAACGCAAGGCTCTTGAATAGCACTTGCTGACGTTCAGTGCGAGGCTATCCTGTTCGGTGATTTCGCATGTTTCATTGTTTTTTTATTTTGTTGTTAGTTTTTTTTCCCCATCTTTTTATGACCGCTAACCCAAGATGGCTGCGTGCAGGGTTATGTTGCCGCGTTATGGCATGTGCGTCATTCCCTTCCAGCAATGTGGCGGCCAGTCACATTGCAGTGGGCCAGGTCCAACCTCATAAATTTTTTTTTTTTTTGCCTTGGAGGCTCCTCCATTTGGATTCATAACAGTAGCGTCAGCATTATAAGCCCTAATGAGCCTTTATACTGTATATGTGCACAAGATCTCTGCTGGTGGTTTAACATGAGGATATTCGATGCTAGCATGCATGTAATCGGCCCCCATCGTTTAAAAACTGGGAGGCATATGAACTAAACTGTTATAATTCCTTCAGCGGTTACCTGATTTTCATGTGCCGTAAATCCCCTCAATTAAATATGAAAGTCTGCAATTGAAGCACATCTTGTTTGTTTTATTTGAAACCCAGTGTGGTGAAGTTTAGAGTCATAAAGAAGACAGTCGTGTTCATTTCCCGTGAATAAAGACCTGAAGAAGTAACGTACTTCATGCATCATCTGAGCTCATTCATGCATAATTATTAATGCATTAAGTAGAGTCATACAACACATATTCATTACTCAGTCTGGATTAGATATGAATTATGACACATCTTAGTCTATTATTCATCATTTACTTTGAAATAACGTGAGCTTTTATTTCGCCGAGTAATTTGAGCAGCGTTTTCCAACCTGTGGAGCCAAGGCAAATATTTCGTGTCAGAAAAACCTCATGGTAAACCACCAAACAGTAATAACAAAAAGTATGCATACTGAAATAATGACATAATGTCTCAGTTCTAACAACAAGGCGTATGTTGGAATACTTATGATTGTATTTTTGTCGATGTTTTATGTTTTGTCTTCTGTATTGTTGTGATTTTATGTTAAATGTTCTTGAAAACGCTTCGTTACAGCTGCAGCTGTTCTGAAGCACTATATAAGTAAAAATGTCTTGTATTTAGACACAAGTTCTGAAGCACTATATAAGTAAAAATGTCTCTTATTTAGACACAAATGTATTAAGTCAGTGTGAAATTTAAGCTTGTATAGTTGAACACAAAGCTGATGTATTTGCAGTGAAGCGTGACTGATTCCGTTGTCTGAACGGCCACAGATGGATAAACGGGTTGGGTACCTTTTGCCAGACAAGTGAACACGTTTAACAGTTCTGCTCTTCTCTATATCTTAATAGAACAACCCATTTCAATACTTACTTTGTGAAAGATACTTAAATTCCATGGCCATTCAAGGCCACATTATTTGGACCATGTCACACTAAAAATACTCAGGGTGAAAAGAGGGAGAAGAATCTGAAGAAGACCTGAGTTAGAGCAGCAGCAGCAGCAGCAAAAGAAGGAAAGAAAGACATAGTATGGCACCTCAGGGAAACTTCCTTACACAGGGCCTTCTTTTTTCCTTGTATGGTTATGTTTTAACAGAGCAGGAGAGAGGCAGGCATCTGGTGTAGCAGTGTCGAAAGCAAGGGAGCGATTCAGGAAACAAATGACCGAAAGCGGGGCGGGGAAGAGAAGAAAAATGTTAAGTTGGGTTTCCTTTCCTAGGTTGTCTTTTCTTGACTCGGAGGAGTAAAAATCCTCCATGGTCACAGACAGACCATGACTGCTGTCAGTGAGAGAATTTTGTAGCCAGCCATTGTTTATACACAGAAACAAACACAGTACATTGGATGCTTTGAATATGCAAATTTTTCATCCTCTAAGCATTAGCTCGACTTATTTCCATCAATGGCTATAATATTGGAAAGGATTTTAGAGATAGATTTTTTTTTTCACAATTTCACCATTTAAAAAAGTTCCCAAGTGCCCTCCTAATAGCATGTCTATGGCATGTTTTTGTTACCCAAGTTACAGCAACTGTAAGCACATGTTTTTATAAGATCTCTTGCCAGTGTTAAATTAGCTAATTTTAATAGTGGATCATTCTCATGGAGTAAAAGAGCCATCACCCAGCCGCATATGCTGTGTCGGGCCAATGGCGGGCCGATTTTTTGTTAAAATGACTCCCAGTAGGCTGGATCTCAACAGGACATTCCTGCCACTGTTTGGATGTCTTCTCTGACCAACTACTTGCTTTTACCAGCGGAAGCAGAGCCCGTTGTGTGGAAAGCAAGTGCCATTAGTTTAAAGTCCAAAGCATTTTAGCTTACGGGTGCAGAGTTAAATGTGCACAGCAAGTGGGTCATAACATTGGCAAACACCAAGCATCTACCGCCCTTGGACTCCTTGAATGGAGCAATCAAGAAAGTGACACTAACACATAATACTGATCTGTGCATCGAACACAACACTCAATGTAGCTCTGTTTAACTTGTGTGAAGCCACTGCTGGCTTATTTAACCATATAAATCCCCACCATCACCGTCGTCACGCACGCACCTAATGTTTTTCTTTCGTTATCATTTAGCCTCACTGTTTCCCTCAGCCTGCTGCACACTGGTAAACAAAAAATAGGGATGTTCGAAACCACTTTTTTATCAACTTTTGAGTACTCACCATTACCGATGCAAGTAACCGATACCACTGCACAAGTACAAAATATTTTTAAAACATACAATTTCTATTAAACTAGGGACAGATGATTTTAAAGATTTCTTTTATTTTTGACTAAAGGCAGAATAAGTCCAAAATAAAGCACAAACAACTCTCTTGAGTTTAGGGTTCATTGTTAATACATGAACTAAAGTGCAAAATAAAATTAACAACTCCCTGAGTTTTAGTATTTGTTCAAGAGCAATCGATTTGCAAAATAAAACCAGTTCAGCTGTTAACTGTTAAGCATGACACTGTGAAGTTTAAAAATAGAGCAGGGAGATATGGCTGAAAATTTTTCACAATTTCCATGTTTTCATATCAGCTGACATTTTTTAAAACTATTTAAAATGAGAACAAAATGTTGAATAGATTCAAGATAAAATACAGCTATCCACAGGCAAAATACTTACTCAGTCTGGATTAGATATGAATTATGACACATTTTAGTCTATTATTCATCATTTACTTTGAAATAACTTGAGCTTTTATTTCGCCGAGTAATTTGAGCAGAGTTTTCCAACCTGTGGAGCCAAGGCAAATATTTTGTCAGAAAAACCTCATGGTAAACCACCAAACAGTAATAACAAAAAGTATGCATACTGAAATAATGACATAATGTCTCAGTTCTAACAACAAGGCGTATGTTGGAATACTTATGATTGTATTTTTGTCGATGTTTTATGTTTTGTCTTCTGTATTGTTGTGATTTTATGTTAAATGTTCTTGAAAACGCTTCGTTACAGCTGCAGCTGTTCTGAAGCACTATATAAGTAAAAATGTCTTGTATTTAGACACAAGTTCTGAAGCACTATATAAGTAAAAATGTCTTGTATTTAGACACAAATGTATTAAGTCAGTGTGAAATTTAAGCTTGTATAGTTGAACACAAAGCTGATGTATTTGCAGTGAAGCGTGACTGATTCCGTTGTCTGAACGGCCACAGATGGATAAACGGGTTGGGTACCTTTTGCCAGACAAGTGAAGACGTTTAACAGTTCTGCTCTTGTCTATATCTTAATAGAACAACCCATTTCAATACTTACTTTGTGAAAGATACTTAAATTCCATGGCCATTCAAGGCCACATTATTTGGACCATGTCACACTAAAAATACTCAAGGTGAAAAGAGGGAGAAGAATCTGAAGAAGACCTGAGTTAGAGCAGCAGCAGCAGCAGCAAAAGAAGGAAAGAAAGACATAGTATGGCACCTCAGGGAAACTTCCTTACACAGGGCCTTCTTTTTTCCTTGTATGGTTATGTTTTAACAGAGCAGGAGAGAGGCAGGCATCTGGTGTAGCAGTGTCGAAAGCAAGGGAGCGATTCAGGAAACAAATGACCGAAAGCGGGGCGGGGAAGAGAAGAAAAATGTTAAGTTGGGTTTCCTTTCCTAGGTTGTCTTTTCTTGACTCGGAGGAGTAAAAATCCTCCATGGTCACAGACAGACCATGACTGCTGTCAGTGAGAGAATTTTGTAGCCAGCCATTGTTTATACACAGAAACAAACACAGTACATTGGATGCTTTGAATATGCAAATTTTTCATCCTCTAAGCATTAGCTCGACTTATTTCCATCAATGGCTAAGCCAGCCCCCAGCCGCATATGCTTTGTCGGGCCAATGGCGGGCCGATTTTTTGTTAAAATGACTCCCAGTAGGCTGGATCTCAACAGGACATTCCTGCCACTGTTTGGATGTCTTCTCTGACCAACTACTTGCTTTTACCAGCGGAAGCAGAGCCCGTTGTGTGGAAAGCAAGTGCCATTAGTTTAAAGTCCAAAGCATTTTAGCTTACGGGTGCAGAGTTAAATGTGCACAGCAAGTGGGTCATAACATTGGCAAACACCAAGCATCTACCGCCCTTGGACTCCTTGAATGGAGCAATCAAGAAAGTGACACTAACACATAATACTGATCTGTGCATCGAACACAACACTCAATGTAGCTCTGTTTAACTTGTGTGAAGCCACTGCTGGCTTATTTAACCATATAAATCCCCACCATCACCGTCGTCACGCACGCACCTAATGTTTTTCTTTCGTTATCATTTAGCCTCACTGTTTCCCTCAGCCTGCTGCACACTGGTAAACAAAAAATAGGGATGTTCGAAACCACTTTTTTATCAACTTTTGAGTACTCACCATTACCGATGCAAGTAACCGATACCACTGCACAAGTACAAAATATTTTTAAAACATACAATTTCTATTAAACTAGGGACAGATGATTTTAAAGATTTCTTTTATTTTTGACTAAAGGCAGAATAAGTCCAAAATAAAGCACAAACAACTCTCTTGAGTTTAGGGTTCATTGTTAATACATGAACTAAAGTGCAAAATAAAATTAACAACTCCCTGAGTTTTAGTATTTGTTCAAGAGCAATCGATTTGCAAAATAAAACCAGTTCAGCTGTTAACTGTTAAGCATGACACTGTGAAGTTTAAAAATAGAGCAGGGAGATATGGCTGAAAATTTTTCACAATTTCCATGTTTTCATATCAGCTGACATTTTTTAAAACAATTTAAAATGAGAACAAAATGTTGAATAGATTCAAGATAAAATACAGCTATCCACAGGCAAAATACAATTACAATTTGTGATGAAAATTTTTCGTCAACGAGATTTACACTGTGGGGCACAAAAGACTCTCTTGGTTCGTCGCCAAGCACAGGTAGACGACGCGGGCGGGATTCCCAGCGGCATTCTCCCATTCAGTCCTGCACCCACTGCGGGCACCCACCATGCTCACCCAAGCATACTAGGTAGTGCAAGGCTGCACCATATACGTACTTGGCGGCGGGCAAATCTTGCTCACTTCCAAACCTGTAGATGTCTTTTTAGCTCGTGTGAAGAAAGCCTGTGTGAGTGGGTGACATCACCACACTCGTCTGTATGCAATGCTGTGTTCAAGTACGCCATGGAAAATCAACAACTCTTGTACTCCCAGACAATCGTACGTGCTTCTGAACCGAAAAATGACATAGTTTGATTTCAAGTGAATCGGTGCTTGGTGAGACTGACCAAAATGCCCCAAAATGTCTTCGTGTCAAGTCACATTTATTTATAAAGCCCTTAATCACAAATACTCTCAAAAGGCTTCACATGCCTTAAAAAAAAAATGCTGGGTCGCATAATTGCACAAACAGTGTAATAACGAGCAAAGAAAAAATATTCACAGATAATTGCGGTGTGTTTGATTACACACCAATTGCGGACATGACGTCGTGCTCATGCATTCGGAGTGGAAGCTGTCTGACGAGTCCGACATGAGGCATAAGTTAACGATTTGAGATTGACCCCAATTATCTCAAACCTGAATAGATTAATATCAGTGGTGAGGAACGAGGTCAGCGACACACTGTGAAGCTTCTTCGCTAGGTTATTATGTTTAATAGGGCTGAGACAACACCTGTGGGTGAGGAACGAGGTCAGCGACACACTGTGAAGCCCTTTCGCTAGGTTATTATGTTTAATAGGGCTCAGACAACACCTGTGTGCTAATGCAAACTTAATTTATCACAGAATAACAATTGCCATCACATTTTATGGCACCTGTGTCTTCACTGTTGTAATACTTATTGATACATGCAGGCTCGTACAAGCGTAGATTATTGTGAGTGAAATTTTGTCCGATACACCTATCTCTCTCTCTCTCTCTCTCTCTCTCTCTCTCTCGCTCTCTCTCTCTCTCT
>NW_017805535.1:304590-310530 GCF_001891065.2 Hippocampus comes | reverse complement strand
AGCCAGCCCCCAGCCGCATATGCTTTGTCGGGCCAATGGCGGGCCGATTTTTTGTTAAAATGACTCCCAGTAGGCTGGATCTCAACAGGACATTCCTGCCACTGTTTGGATGTCTTCTCTGACCAACTACTTGCTTTTACCAGCGGAAGCAGAGCCCGTTGTGTGGAAAGCAAGTGCCATTAGTTTAAAGTCCAAAGCATTTTAGCTTACGGGTGCAGAGTTAAATGTGCGCAGCAAGTGGGTCATAACATTGGCAAACACCAAGCATCTACCGCCCTTGGACTCCTTGAATGGAGCAATCAAGAAAGTGACACTAACACATAATACTGATCTGTGCATCGAACACAACACTCAATGTAGCTCTGTTTAACTTGTGTGAAGCCACTGCTGGCTTATTTAACCATATAAATCCCCACCATCACCGTCGTCACGCACGCACCTAATGTTTTTCTTTCGTTATCATTTAGCCTCACTGTTTCCCTCAGCCTGCTGCACACTGGTAAACAAAAAATAGGGATGTTCGAAACCACTTTTTTATCAACTTTTGAGTACTCACCATTACTGATGCAAGTAACCGATACCACTGCACAAGTACAAAATATTTTTAAAAAACATACAATTTCTATTAAACTCGGGACAGATGATTTTAAAGATTTCTTTTATTTTTGACTAAAGGCAGAATAAGTCCAAAATAAAGCACAAACAACTCTCTTGAGTTTAGGGTTCATTGTTAATACATGAACTAAAGTGCAAAATAAAATTAACAACTCCCTGAGTTTTAGTATTTGTTCAAGAGCAATCGATTTGCAAAATAAAACCAGTTCAGCTGTTAACTGTTAAGCATGACACTGTGAAGTTTAAAAATAGAGCAGGGAGATATGGCTGAAAATTTTTCACAATTTCCATGTTTTCATATCAGCTGACATTTTTTAAAACAATTTAAAATGAGAACAAAATGTTGAATAGATTCAAGATAAAATACAGCTATCCACAGGCAAAATACAATTACAATTTGTGATGAAAATTTTTCGTCAACGAAATTTACACTGTGGGGCACAAAAGACGGATCTCTTGGTTCGTCGCCAAGCACAGGTAGACGACGCGGGCGGGATTCCCAGCGGCATTCTCCCATTCAGTCCTGCACCCACTGCGGGCACCCACCATGCTCACCCAAGCATACTAGGTAGTGCAAGGCTGCACCATATACGTACTTGGTGGCGGGCAAATCTTGCTCACTTCCAAACCTGTAGATGTCTTTTTAGCTCGTGTGAAGAAAGCCTGTGTGAGTGGGTGACATCACCACACTCGTCTGTATGCAATGCTGTGTTCAAGTACGCCATGGAAAATCAACAACTCTTGTACTCCCAGACAATCGTACGTGCTTCTGAACCGAAAAATGGCATAGTTTGATTTCAAGTGAATCGGTGCTTGGTGAGACTGACCAAAATACCCCAAAATGTCTTCGTGTCAAGTCACATTTATTTATAAAGCCCTTCATCACAAATACTCTCAAAAGGCTTCACATGCCTACAGTTGACAAGTATTCACAACATCCCCTGACCTTAACCCCCACAAGGCCAAGGTACCCTACTCACCTCTGGTCACGAGCTCTGCATCGTGACTGAAAGAATGAGATCCCGCTATAAGCAGCCGAAATCGATTTCTTCCGCAGGGTGCCAGGACACTCCCTTAGAGAGAGGGTGAGAAGCTCTTTTGTCCAGGAGAAACTCAAAGTCAAACCGCAGCTCCTCCTCGTTGAAAGGAGCCACATGAGGTGGCTGGGGCATTTGGTTAGGATGCCTCCTGGACGCTCCTCTGGTGAGGTGTTCCGATAATGTGTCACCAGCTGGAGGCCCCGGGAATGACCCCAGGCACACTAGAGGGTTTATGTCTCCCGGCTGTCTTGTGAATGCCTGCGGGCCCGGCAAGGGCTGGAAGAAGTCGCTGGGGAGGAAGAAGTCTGGGCTTCCCTGTTAAAGCTGCTACCCTGGATAAGCGGTGATGGATGGATGTATGGATGGATGGATGCATGGATGGATGGAAGGTCCCCTGCATTTCGAAGAACTTGAGAAACGCTGCTTGAGCATTAAGTAGGCTAAGCAAACAACTTTTCCTCACTTGAAATTTGGCTTAAAATATACACACAAAATGGTCTTCTCTTCCCACAAGTCACATATTTTCACATTCAGCCCTGCCTATTGTTGATCTACCACTTCCGGCAGTTACTCTGCTGAGGTCTTACTCGCCACATACTTTCACAAGGACGTCGACTTATTTTAGGTTCCCCCTTTGACTAACTGCAGCCCTCATGTTCTAAAACAAACATTCTTCAGCTTCCACAAACCTTGAAATCAACTGTCTGTACAGCTGTGCACTAATGCACTCACATACATAGGCGTGCACACACATGCTCACGCATGCACATGCACACATACAGTATTGCTCCGTTAACAAATTATGTTGCAAAACATGTCAGGATAACCAAAATCTGATGTTTGTTCAGTCAAAGAAAAGGACAAATGCTGACAGGCCAAAGACATCGTTAAAACACATGATCTGTTGGAACATGAGCTTATACTGGAATATAAATACACTGACCCTGTCCCTCCCATTCTGCCTGAGAAAACACATTACCATATGTACACCCCGTGAACTAATAAATTACTCACACAACATGCACCACTCCTTGAGCAAATGATTGTGCAGGTTTATTTTTTTTTAAGTCTTAACGCAGCTGCCTGAATATATCAGAAAGGCACCCATAGATTCTGGTTCAGGCACAAACCTCTGAATTAAACATTAAGCTAAATCTTAAGCATGAGAGACATGATGCATTATGTCATCAGTATGACATAACAGTGAACCACCAGGCTTTCCGCTCTGTCTCCCTCTGTTGGTCATTGTTAGGTGTATGTTCCTCTGAACGGGTTGTAACTGGGAAGGGGAATTCCTTGTGTGTTTTTACACACTTGGTCATTGAATCTGATTCTTATAAAAAAAAAAAAATGAGTGACTTAAAAGCTAATGTCAGGTTGAGCAAATGATTTGCAACACACTTCCAAAGTGGCGTACAACATCTGCAAAACAGTGATTAAATACAGTAGAACTACTACGTCAACATAATCTGACATATGAATGAATAACTCACTAATCTTACATTTGGGGGAATACAAAAAAATAAAAACCTAAGATTGACTCATACATTACTTGCGCTTTACTCAAGACAGTGGTGTGCTCAGCTTTCCTCTTAGCGAAAAATATTTAAGTATGTTTTTAAGATGGTAGCACCCCATAAAGTGTTCAGCAGGGACATATTTGAACATAAATCCTAACTTTGTGGCCAGATGTCACCTCATCTGATTTCATGAATGAAACTGAAAACACGACTCAAATGATGTCACTTATTTGTCACTCATTTTATTGATGACACGTTACCATCACCAGTGTTCTTAAGTATGTTGGAGAGAGAATGTGGACAAGGTAATGGCTGCATATCATTTTCTACCGCTTATCTGGGGTTGGAACAGTCCATATCAGGGAACTCTGTACGCCATACTCCCGAAGCACCCTCCCAACAGAAATCCCCGAGGGACACGGTCATATGCCTTATCCAAGTCCACAAAACACATGTAGACTGGTTGGGTGAACTCCCTTTTGAAAATTTAGAGCTGGTCCACTGTTGCACGGCCAGTACGAAAACCACATTGCTTCTCCATAATCCAAAATTCGACCTCCCCACGGACCCTTCTCTTCCAGCGCCCCCAAATAGATCTTACCAAGGGGGCTGAGGAGTGTGATTCCTTTGTAGTCGGAACACACCCTCCGGTCCCACTTCTTGGTAAGAGGGACCACCACCCTGGTTTGCCAATCCAGAGTCTGTACTTCTGGATCGGTCCCCGATGTTGTAGAGGCGTGTCAACCAGGACAGCCCCACAACATCCAGAGCCTTTAGGAACTCCGGGCAGATCTCATCTACCCCTGGGGCTTTGCCACCAAGGAGCTTTTTGACCACCTCAGTTACTTCCGCCCCATAGATAGGAGAGCCCACCGCAGACTCTCCAGGCTCTGTTTCCTCAAGGGAAAGTGTGTCGGTGGAATCGGGGAGGTCTTCAAAGTATTCTCCCCACCGACTTATAATGTCCCGAGTCGAACTCAACAGTGCCCCATCTTCACTATACACAGTGGTATTGATTCCCCCTCCTGAGATGCCGGACACTGGACCAGAATTTCCTCTTAGCCATTCGGAAGTCATTTTCGATGGCCTCTCCAAACTCCCCCTATGCCCGGGTTTTTGCTTCAGCAACCAACGAAGCTGCATTCTGCTTGGATAGCCGGTGCCTTTCAGCTGCCTTCGGAGCACTACAGGCCAAAAAGGCCCAATAGGAATCTTTCTTTAGCTTGATAGTGTCCCTGACTGCCGGTGTCCACCAGCGGGTTTGAGGATTGCCACCACCTTGCAGCCACAGCTGTGATTGGCCGCCTCAACTATGGAGGCACAAAACAGGATGTCCCGTGCCTTCCCTGGGATGTGGGCAAAGTTCTACCGGGTGGGAGTTGAAATTCTTTCTGATAGGGGATTCTGCCAGCCGTTCCCAGCAACCCTCACAGTACGTTTGGGTCTGCCAGGTCTGACCAGCATCTTCCCTCACCATCGCAACCCACACACCACCAGGCGAGTATTCAAAACATGCAGCAGTAAATCAGGGCACCAGGCTGTAGCTATAAATTACAGTGCGTGGTAAAATCTTTATTGTGAAAGCTTTTATAGGTCAAACATCAAAACAAAAAATCTGGCAAAAACCTATTGTTATAGAATAAAGTCAAAAAAGTTATTTTAAGTCAGTCTCAACGATATGTTTAGGGCAGTGATTCCCAACCAGTATGACGTGGTACATTAATGTGCCTTGAGAGATCATCAGGTATGCCACGGTAAATTGTTCAATGTCAGTTATTTGGACCAAAAATTATTTAGGCGGAGAAAAAAAAGTAGTGTGTTTCCGGTAACCCGACCGACCGAGAATTTCTACGTCGAAAAAAAACTTTACGGTCGACATTTTTTTCAAACAATGCCTCTATATTTTTGTGTAGAGGGTTTATATCGGTGCAAACTCTCGCGATATTCACGTTGAGTGCGTGCGTCGTTTGCCCTGTCGTCTGTCAACAACATTGAATCATGGCGGCGGCCGCGATCTCCGACGACAGTTTAAACCTCGTTTTCTGTGTTACAGTCGCATGCTCACACCGTAATGTTAAGAAAATAGCATCCATTGATGTATCGAAAAAATTCAGCGAACTATTTGATGAACACCACGGGCCGAGTAAAAACCGAGGGCGGAGGAGGACGATGCGCGTCGCGCGGCTGGCCGCTCCCAGTCCCGCCCGTCGGCGATCCCCGACCGCCCACCCCGCCGACCCGCGCGCTCGTCGACGCACCGTCCGCCTAGTCTACGCAACTCTGGAGAAAACTCGCCTTATCACATGATGAACGAGCCTTTAAATGTAACCCAAGGACACCGCTTGGCTATACACTTCATCAAAATGTCAAGCATGATGGCAGTTGGCGTGCAAAAAAAAAAAGAGAGAGAACCTGAGGCGGTTACCTTATTCATAAGTCTTGATTGGTTCGTCCCTGATAGACTTTAGCCAACATTTTTTCCCCTTAAGATTTTGCTGATGGGGCATTATGATCGCTGGAAGCCGCAGGTGTGTGTTTTGAACTGAACTTTTTTGCAAAGAAAATGAACTGTTTTAGCCTATCCTCCTCAATACTCGTATTCTTTTCAGTGTTTCATCACCCTTGAGGTGTGTTGAAGTCTGATTAAAAACATATTTGGTGATTGTAACAGGGATGAGATTCTTCCGCGTTTTGGCGGAATTCCGCTTTTTTTCCAGTCAAAATGGACCTATTTTATATTGTTCCAAATCCGTAAAAAAATTCTG
>NW_017805535.1:304048-304371 GCF_001891065.2 Hippocampus comes | reverse complement strand
GCGAATGCCGAATGTTATCGAGACTCGCGGCGAAGCTGAAGTGCGTCAGATAGATGCCGATCTAAAAAACACGTTTCGATGGGACTGGTTGGATAGAGAGCTGACGGTGTCCCCAGTAGGAAACAGTAAAGAAGAACCATTGTGCTTGTGTCGGATTTCGTGAAAAAGCTCGATGTCGCCGGTAAAGCTCTGTGTACAGTGTGTGACGATGTCATTCGATACGGATCGAGAGGATGGAAAGCTTTACGGAGTCACGCAACCTCGGTGAAACACCGAAAACAGACATTTCTACTGAAAAGTAACTACTCGATCTCAAGCGCTTT
>NW_017805535.1:302526-303327 GCF_001891065.2 Hippocampus comes | reverse complement strand
AACAGACTGTTCGCTTCGCCGTTTACATTCATCAGATTCGAAACGAAGACGTGTAAGTGACTTTTTATTGGCGTGCGTTTGACTGCAATTGCGAAAGATTTTAACTTTATTCACTTACGTCGTGTAGATCATGGCATCGAAACGTAGAAGAACTGTAATGACTGGAGCGGAGCGAGTGAAATGCATCCGTTTGAGCAAGGCTGGACACAAAGTTAAAAGCATCCAGCAGACACTTGGAGTCGGAAAGACGCAAATCTACGAAACTTTAAAAAATAAGGCATCGATTCAAATCCTGATGACAAGCCACCATTCAGCGAGGAAGCAATGCAAATGGCAACAAATCCATCAGTATGCACAAGAATTACCAGACATCGGTGATCAACGGGACAGTTACTTGGAACTAGCAATAAAACTGTATGGCACGCAGGCAAACATTGTCACGAGTCCACACTAGAGAATATTTACTGTATACTGTATACAGGTTTATGACAATGTTTGCACATTGCCATAAACCAAAGAATGCATCCAACCAAACAATCCAAAATAGACACCCTTTTTTTCCCAAGACAGAAGAAAAATAAACATTAAAATACTGTACGTATTTTACTGTTTGATTTGTTTTGGATACACCTGTATTGCAGTTTTTGTTATATAAAGTTTTTGGACAGTATATTTTTGTATTTTATTGATTGTGTTGTTACACGTGCATTTTGTCAACATACTTGCAGGTTCATAAAGGACATGTACCATGCTCATTTCCCAAATGAGGAATTTCTGTTATCAGGACAAATTGGACAGCGC
>NW_017805535.1:290948-302410 GCF_001891065.2 Hippocampus comes | reverse complement strand
GGAATGTGTTTACTTTTTTAGTTTTGATTTTGAGCAGCAAATTTGAAGTTACATATTGGTGCTCACCAGGAATGCATAAGCAAAATTGCACAAATTTTCACTTGAAAGAATAGTGAACAATCTTTGGGATTTTTTTCTGTTAAAGTTTCAAATAGTGTGTAAATTGAATACACTTCAACTTCAGCATGTTTCGTGCCACTTTTGTAAGTGGCCCCGCCCCCCGTCCAGGCCCCGCCCCCGTCCCGGCCACGTCCCCTACCGCTTTTTTCATTACTAGCCACTCTCATCCCTGTTGTAAACCTACACAGCAAACTTTCAGATGACGCAGCGCTCATAACAACATGCCAACTGTGCGCTCCTGGAAATGCCGTCTTGCAAGTCAATGGATGGCTTGTGTGTTTCAGGTGGAGCAGTCTAAGGTGCTCATTAAAGAAGGGGGCGTCCAGCTGACTCTCACCATTGTTGATACACCAGGATTTGGAGATGCCGTAGACAACAGTAACTGGTAAGTAGCTTTCTTGTTCGTGACATTGATTCAGTCAGTCCAAATTTCATATGAGAGAGATGTTTTTTTTTTATGTTACTGCTTGATGTCAAATTCTCTCCTTTTTCAGTTGGCAACCAGTTATCAACTATATTGACAGCAAGTGTGAGGACTTCCTGAACGCAGAATCGAGGGTGAACCGCAGATCGATGCCAGACAACAGGGTGCACTGCTGTCTGTACTTCATTGCGCCTTCTGGACACGGGTAGAGGATACATTTAATCAGATTACATTTTGGATTTAGCACACTCGCATTCCATTAAAACACTGGCAACCATGTTGACGCACTACAATATATATGATGTCAAAGAGATTAAACTGTATTTACCAGTATAGTACAGTATATACAGTATCATGGCTGTCAAATCAATATTTAATTTTTTTTTGCACTACAGATATGACAGATTCTACCACTGATGAATTATCAGTAAAGTATGTTCAAGTTTAAGTCCACTTTATTGTCAAATGTGCTACATGTGCAACATACAGCACAGATTAAATTACTTTCCTCTTAACCACAGGAGAGAGAGAGGATGTGGATCATTATTGTATAAACTAGTCCAGTAATTCCATAACTATATTTGAGACGCTGTAGATATCATCTAATTCTCATCCTCTTTCTATTGGGGGCAATTGTGATCGGTGCATAGATTAGAGTTCACACCAATGACTACGCCAGCCGTGATTGACATAAGTGGATTTCAATATACTGTCCCAGGAAGAGAGAGAGGAAAAAGAGAGAGGTCCAGCAGGAGTGATGTTTGTGATTCTTTAGCCATGTGATACTGTTCCGCCCCATAATTTTTATTTATTATCATTATTATTTTTAAATTAACCCATTTTGTACCCCATTCTAAAAGGATGAAAATTAGCATCTGCTTATTTTAGTTGTTAATACATAATAGGGAATATCTAGCAGTTTTGGACGGTGAAGTCGCTCAAGTCACCAACGTAATTATTAAGAGGCCAAATCTAACAGCCGAGCTGTTAGAGCAGCAACTATCTCTGCTCATGCTCCACAGAGTCCTGCTCACGATCCCTCTGGTCAGTCGTGTGTGCCATTGAATGTTGCTGAATATAACCACGGCATCAGCGCATGTTCACAAATTGGGTTCATCTTCACCTTAGCTCAGATATTTGAAAGCGTGCCCTGAGACTTCTTACGTGTCGTACATACATTTTACATTGTAGTATAACAAGTTTAACCACAATTTCACGCTTGTGGACATTTAAAAACCAAATTTATCATTGAGATAATTTGTAATTGGAGTAATGTTTTCAGTCTGGGTTTCCTTGAAACAAGGGTTGGAATCGATATTCAACACAGTTCCTACCGTAAAGGATTGTTTTTACAACCAAATAAACAATCCTATTTTTAGGGCCATTTTGGATGTAGAGGGAAGCCCGTCTGTTCAAGCAAAATCTGACTAGTAATCAGTTTTAAAGGAGACGCTAATGAAATTGTGACAGAAAAAAACTGTTTGTTCCCAGGTGTCTTAACATGTACAGTATATGGCAGGCTTTTGTCAAAATAACCCAAGGACAGATCACATCCTATCTCCTTAATTGCAGAAATTATGCTATTTTAGGGGCCAGCCATCTCATGCAAGTCAGCCGGTCCTCATCCCGCCTCACATAAAGCTGGGCCAAGAAAGAGCCTGGCCTTTGTTAGCTTCACAATCAGTGCGCTACATAAAGCACATCAACACACCTGCCTCGGTTGGCTGCGAGTTTTCGTGGTGACCAGCTGCTT
This sequence comes from Hippocampus comes, assembly GCF_001891065.2. NCBI lineage: Eukaryota > Metazoa > Chordata > Actinopteri > Syngnathiformes > Syngnathidae > Hippocampus > Hippocampus comes. Next base: position 300,113 of record NW_017805535.1, on the reverse strand, counting down.
GCTCCGACTACCTTTTCATGATTTTGCTCACAATAGCGTTCGTACAACCATGCCAGTAAATACATTGACCAACTTGACATTCTGTTAAAAATGCCAGCCTCTGTCAGCACCATCTTTGAGTGCATGGTACTTGGGTCCCCTGCTGGTGACCCACTGAACTGTACTTGCTATATTACCATCAAAGGTGGAAGGACTGACTAGCCCTGTTTGATGGGGCATTGATTCTTGATTAATAAGATTCATTCCTTTCCCCAATTTAAAAAAAAAAAAAAAATATGTACAATACACATTTACTCGTGGACGGGTGTACACGTGCAATGAGGTTTACAATTGAAGACATAAGTACTTCTGCAAGAAAAAAAAAACAATCAGTACACTTTTTTGTGGTCCTCTTCAGTATTGAGATTCCCCTAAATTTTTGCATGTCTCTTGGTCGTGTCATTTTCCATCCATCCATTGTCTCTGTATATCCTTCAGACTAAAGCCACTTGACATCGAGTTCATGAAGAGGCTCCACGACAAAGTTAATGTCATTCCACTTATTGCAAAAGCTGACACTCTGACCCCAGAGGAATGCCAGCTTTTTAAGAAACAGGTATTTGTGAACTGTAAGAAAATATTACTTGTTAGTATGAGAATTTCTGATCTCTGGCAAAGCCATGCCCGCTTTTTTAATCTATACAGTGGTACCTCTCTACTTATGAAATTAATTGATTCTGGAAGAAATTTCTTAACTAGAAAAGTTTTCTAAATAGAGATGCATTTCCATGTAAATGCCCTAATCCGTTTCAAGCACCCCCAAAATTCTGACATAAATGTTTTCTGAAGGATAAAAATGCATCAAAATATGTAACAAATACATGTTACAAAAATGCATCAAAATATGTAACAAATACATGTTACAAGTAGATTATTGCACAATAAATGAGTTGTGCACAATGTAAAAAACAAAGAATAAAGAATGAAAATGTTTTTTTAACTTATAACTGCGTCCTCACCGTTTTTTTGTCCTCTTTAGTTCATGTTCTCTCTCAGAAGTGGTTTTTGCCTGTTTTTTGTCACAAACCGACCCGAGGACGTTTGCTTTTAACAATCCTTCGAAAATGTCCAAGCAAACATCAGCATAGTGTGCGATCGCCCAACTGGTGAACACTTTTTCTGGGTGATTCACATTTACGTAAAACTATCATTCACCCATGGGGTGAATGACGAGGACGTTGCATCGACACAGATCTTTCTCTTTATCTATCTACACACATAGACACAGACAGTAGAGGTCCCCCTTAGCCAATGGGATGCCAGAATGATGCTCGATAGTAGCCAATGGCAGAAGAGCTCTAAGCATTCAGGAAACTCGGCGCTGCGACTAGCAGCCCATACTGTGTTTTTACCTTTCGTATCTTGGAATTTCTTTCGTAACAAGAAGCAATATTTTCCTGTTGAGGCGTTTCATAACTTGAATATTTCTTATGAAGAGACATTCGTAAGTAGAGGTACCGCTGTACTTTGTTCTGCAAATCTTTACTCCCAAATAACAGGGAAAAGATGTATATATAGTATGTTTGACTTTCATGTTTCATTTTTGATAGATAATGAAAGAGATCCAGGAGCACAAAATCAAAATTTATGAATTCCCAGATACAGACGATGATGAGGACAACAAGCTGATCCGGAAGATCAAGGTATTGGACAACAAATTGTTAGTAGTCTGCCGAAAGAATAAATAAATAAATACCAAAGGCCAGTCTGCCCTTTCGGTCATTTCCATTGCTTGCAGGTTTGCCCCAGTTTTAGCTGTAGCTTAGCCACTCTACAGTGATGGTCATTTATGTAACACGCCTCAGTAACTGCTCCCTCTGGCCAAAACATTGTGTCCGTTTGCCTCTTTCAAATGATTCCATCAACAGTGTTCATGTTAACCTGGACGGTAATCCTGTCTGAACCTTTCTCGGGTACAAAAAAATTCATTTGAAAATTTTACTCAGTCTCTTTACATCCCAGCTGAGGTTTTTCGTTTTTTAGTCTATAAAATGTCCCACACAGCCCTTCATTTCGTCATCTACAGTAGCCTCAACATTGCCCAGAGATGCAGAGGGATGTTAGTCGTTGACAAAGACTTTTTGACAACAATTGTGATGTACCACGAAACAAATTATTGAAACAATTTTTTTCCACCTCGCACCAGGAGAAGATGCCATTGGCTGTGGTTGGCAGCAACGTGGTCATTGAAGTGAATGGAAAGAAGGTCCGAGGTCGCCAGTACCCGTGGGGTGTGGCAGAAGGTAGGATTCAAGCAGGCCATCTGCCAGAAAGAAAAGACACGTTTTAGACATTGTCGATCTTCATTTTTTGGATGTTCAAGAATTTTGCACAGTGTGTTTATAGGTTTGAGAATAGGCTGTTTCAGAACATAAGTTCAGAACTGTATGTTCTCAAATCCTCCTTATATCCTCAAGATGTATTAACTGCCTGGTGATAAAATGGATCTTCTCAAAATGCAATCTGTGAAACTGGCTTTCACCCAGTTCAGAGAATCGCAGTTTTCCCTCTGAACGCGATTTATCGGTTTAAAAGCTGTTTTAGGGAAACACTCTTTTGCACTTTTGCAATTTGAAAGTAGGGCTGAACAATTTTGAAAAATAATCTCATTGCATTTCAATATTGCAAATCCCATTCAATATGCTTTTTTTTTTTTTTTTTTCTCAAGGTCCTCTTTCCATGAATGTAAGAAATAAATTTGTATGAGTCAATAAACAATCTGATTTACGATAATCAATGTTTTGGTCTTCGAGGTTAGGCTCATACTAAAATAAAGGCCAGCGACTCATGAAAAACAGTATACTGTATTTATCTACTTTAATTTGAGCTTTCAATTTAGGTAAACACTTTGACTTGCAGTCTTTTAAGTATTCACAATGTCGACTTTCCTACCGAACAAGTGCGATGTAAACGTCAGTCATGAACAAAACATGAAACAATTTATGTACTGTAAATATGTGGACTGCATATTTTAGGCACTGAACATATCTACACAGTAAGGCTATGCACAAATCAATGGTGATTTGAAGATGGATTCTAGCCGGTGGAGAAAAGCAAGTATTGAATTCTAATTTTTTCACTAAAACCTCAATGAATCTTGTCATATAGTACTGTTGCATGAGAGCTCAGTATGTGTGACACAGCTAAAATAGTGTGAGGGCAAGCAGGTTTGTCAAGTGTTTCACCCGGAAGTGGATGCGCATCTGTTAGCTACCAAATGAACTTTAACTGTTCGGCAATGAACTCGGTGAAGCCCATCTTGGCAGTGGATCAACAATTCTGTCCTGAACCTATCCGTCACGCCGTCATGCATAGCAAAAAAACAAAAAACCCCAAAAAACGTTGCCCCAGAGAAAACACCTCTTCGGCGAGTTAGCTTGAGGATTGCGGTGTGGATTGGATGAGTTCAGGAACAGTAGCTGGTGCCGCTGTACTTTACAGTTGAATTTAATCGATTAATTTGCAAATAAGTAAATGTCACGCTTTGTTAAGCTCTTTGGGCACCCACTGTAGGATGTAGATGCAGTGCTATAAAAATGCACTCCATTACACCATTTTAATCAAATTCCATTTTTTTTTTTTTTGGAAAGGATTCAAACACCAGTCACCGTTCGATGGAATCTGTCATTTGGAACACAAATGACGAATGGAGGCTTTGGGTACGACAGCTCTCTTCGACAGCATATCAATACACACACACACACACACACACACACACAATATACTAACTGATTGAAATCTTTTATTTCCAATTTGAAGCCTCTGCAGTTTGAAAATTTGCATTCTTCTACATTGCTATGTTGATTTGAGTTTGACTGATTGTTCAGCCCTATTGGAAAGTACTGATTGCAGAATGTACCTATGAATAGTATTGCATTTTGAGTTAGTATGGGTTTATTATGACAGTTAATACATTGTTTGCTTTTACCCCGACTGTTTTTCCCCAACCAAATCAGATCATTCCTTCTGACGACATTGGTCTTTATCCTGTTAGGGATTCTGGAAAAGGAGGCTGGATTTTCTTTGTTCTGAAATATATTTCTGATTCAAAGCATCCAGCTGACAATACAATATATTCGCCTTGTTTTAATTAATGCTAAATTGTCTGAATGATGAGAATTTATTAGTCTTTCACGTTTTCATTCTTTCCTTTCTCTCCCTTTTTGTTTCTTTCATTCTTTTCCATGACTGACAGAGGGCATATTTGGTAAACAGATCCAGTCTTATCTTTATTTTAACCCCATTTTGTCACCTTCAATTCCCCAACAGAGCATCCCTAGCCTTAATCTTTCCATCACTCCTTTCCTCTCCGCTCTTTGGTTGCTGCGCTCACATCATTCGGCTGATGATCCAACCGATGCTTTTATCAGACTTGGGCGGGATACTAATTGCAACATTCAAATTTTAAAGATGCCCTGCTTTCACAAAGATGAAGCTATGTATATATATTTAAAAAAAGAAAAAAGAAACAATGCTGCAGAGGTCAAAATTACCCTTATTTGGTTTTGTAATTTTTTTGACCCAGAGCTCATTGGTATCATGATAGGAATCGCATGTTGATGCACCATGACCATATAACATGGTTCTTGCATTTTACCCCACTGAAGAAATGCTGCGTATTTAATATCATTGAACTACGCAGAATTGTTGTTGGTTAGTGCAAACATTAGCAGTCAAACAAAACTCTTCGATTCCTGGATGTTTTTCCAAGGTACCTGCAACACTACAAGTTACCTCAAACTTGCTTGATCTACCGTGTGTTGAAAAAATACTGGTCGTCCTTCTGCTGCATTTTGCATTGAGTTTGGTAGCCTTTGTGAGATAGTAAAAATTGGCTTGATTGTCCGTAACATTTAGGTGAGCTAAAGATGGAAGAGGAAAAAAAGTAGTTAGGAAAGGGGCATGGTCTTTATTTAGTTGATGCTTAAAGTATGATCAATGAGGAGAAAGAGCCTTTGTTGTCACAGGGCTACAGATAATGCTTTATGGTGTCTTTCAATCGGGCATCAAAGTCTGACAAAAATATGTTTCATGCTATAAATAGCATTTTTTTTTTTTTTTTTTGCTTAGTTTTGTTCTGCCCGTATCTAGAGACGTTATTTCAAGTAGCGGCTGTTTATTTTTGGTCCAGGTCTGATGCTGTGGCTAGTTTTTGTGAAAATCATTTGAAAAGCATTTTGAAAGCCAAACACTATGGGTCCCGTCTTTGCTTCTGTAGTAGTTCTTCAACTACATTTCGGCCTGCTGTTCCTTGTGTTGTTTGACTTAAACACAGGGATATATAGGCTAAGGTTAGAAATGCTGTTTCACCGAGCAAAGCTGGGATCCATGATCCACACACATTTTGAATAGATTCATGCGCTCGTATTGTAGCAGTCTGTGCAAGTTATTAATGTAATGTGGCTTTATCATTATTTCATTCATTTGCATTCTTGAGGGACACAAAAGACACAACACGCATGCTTTTGCATGTTTCAAAGAAAAGATTGTGTGCTTTTAGCAAACAATGTACAGTAGTTTATCATCATACAGGTAGATTAAAAAGGAAAAAAAATGCCTGGGGCCTAAAACACCTGATGAACCATGAGAATATTTTTTGAAACGATGACTGATTGACAAATAGACTGGACATGCATTGTTCAGAATAATTCATCAGGTATTTTCTGCCAATAGAATCAGATTGATATTATTAACAAGCCACTTTGTTTTTCTCCCCTTAAAATCCACGAGATCCTTGTTTTGTCTCCTTAAAACCACCCCCACCCAGCCGGTCATGCATAAATCCTCTTCTTTGGACCCAACTATCCCGCTCCCTTTATAACCACTGCACTCTTAAGCCAGTCAGCTTGGATACATGCAGGTTATGGTGATGACCTGGGCCAAATCTGGGCTGATTTTGGGCCAGAATCGGCGTCTGAAATTACGAAACCCCAGTGACTCCAGACCCAGATTTTGCCCCCGATGGGCACAGACAGTAACTGAAAAACCGTACCCCTCCCCTTCGTCAGAGCTCCCTCCTCTAGAAGATACAGGAGGTCAATGGCTGGCTTGGGAGGCCAAGGGGCAAGACTGCTTAAGTTTCATCAATGGTAAGGTGTCCTCCTTATTTGCTGTCCTGATGATGATTGACTACCAGTGGACTGGAAGTTAAACCAATAAGGAGCAGCATTTTTGAATACAGAAGAGGTTGGAGATTGTCTACAGTTTGCCTACGACCACATTCATCCTCAAGAGCAGTCCTTTTCCAGAATCCCAGCTGATCATTAACCATGGCTGCATAATTAAATTTGAATTAACCTCATTAACTATCCCATCATGAAAGGACATATGTGTGTATATACAGTGGTACCTCTACTTATGAAATTAATTGGTTCTGGAAGAAATTTCTTAACTAGAAAATTTGTAAATAGAGACACATTTTCCATGTAAATGCCCTCATTTGTTCAAAGCCCCCCAAAAATTCAAGTCAAGTCAAGTACAACTTTATTGTCAAATGCACTCTGTGTGCAACATACAGCACAGATGAAATTTCTTCCCTCTCAACCAGACAACAAGACAACAAGAGGAGCCGCTGTGGGTGCCCGCGCCACCATCAAAAGAACAGTTAACATAAAATGACAAAATAATACAACACAACACATAATACACAGACAGTTTTCCTGCATACAGTTTGTTGCTTGAAACAGTTGTTGAAAGAAGAGCGAATCAAAGTGTCCTTTTCACCAGTGGATCAAAGATATCATGCTGAAAATGTGCACATGCATGCTACAAGCTAGGTTTGAAAGCAACAAGAAGCTGTAGCGTCCGTTAACGAAAAAGAGATTGGCTCACATCTCCTGTCCCATGTAAATCTGCTTCAATTCCAAGCCGCGACTGTATTTTTTACCTTCCGTATCTTGAAATTTCTTTCGTAACAATATTTTCCTCTTTAAACGTTTCGTAACTCGAAAATTTGTGTGTGTGTGTGTGTGTGTGTGTGTGTGTGTGTGTGTGTGTGTGTGTGTGTGTGCGTGTGCGTGTGTGTCACAAAAAGTTAGGGATGTTTGGCTTTCAGGTGAAATTTATGGAAAATCCCCAAATTTCCTGCTACAGTGACATCATATCATGAAATTAGGACATTTAAGTAGACGGATGCACGAGTGATTTTCTCATCTCAAGCAATTCATTGAAACAAAAGTGAACAACAATGGCGGGCACACCACCCGCCACGCAACACTCCGATCGCTATGGCAATGTTTATTGCCTTCAAAATATGATACAACGCAAATTCAAAGTGCATGAAAATGACGACTCACCACAGCACCGAGCTTGATTTTCTGTAACCAGACGGTCCCATCTCGGGGTAATAGGAGACAATGACACCTCAAGTGTGTGGTTTATGTCCAGTCTACTTCGTAATTTTGTTTTCGTCGCCGTTGCTGCAGAAACCCCCCGCCTCACACAGGTAGGATGTCGGAAATAGCAACAGTGCTATTGTGGCGATCTCAGAGTATTCAGCCATAACTTAAATCCAGTTGTCTCGAACGTACTTTTAAGGCCGCCGTGATTTGCGATCTCCAGCAGTTTTTTTTTACTCATTTTACGAGCTCCTGCGTTTTGTTTTGAAGTAATCGGTCACGTGATGGAGAAGCGTGGCTTGACGTGTGTCAAGCGTGACACAGACGGATGTAACAGAATCCGGTAGTTTTTCAAAATAAAACATCTTTCGTATTCCGAAATAAATAAAACGGAATTAAGGCAAGTTCTTTCTGTGTGGCCCGGCACCAAATGCCCGGCGGACCGGTACCGGTCCGCGGACCGGCGGTTGGGGACCCCTGCTGTATGGTACAGCACATTTGACAATAAAGTTGTATTCAATTCAATTCAAAACCACGACAAAAAAATGTCGACATCTCATTAACTCGTCTTATGCCCTTGAGCGTTACATTTTGATGACGACGTGTCATGCTGTTCACAAGTGGACTTATTGTTTGCTGAGGCATCCCACTCTTCTTGACGGGTCATTGAGGTTCTGGGGTGTTGAGTTTTGAGCCTCAACACCGTGGCTCAGCTTATCCGACAGGTTTGCAATAGGATTCAGGTCTGGAGAAAGTGCAATTGCCATTCCATTTGCGGTATACAGTACCAGCGTCCCAACAGCCGTTCCTTGATGATGGGACCCGATAAGCTGGACCATTGTCGTCCATGAAGGTGAAATTAGGCCCGTGTAAGGGCACAATCGCTGGATTAATAAACATTAGTCAGGTAGTATGTGCTTGTCACAAAGTGTAGGGCAGCTCTGTGCCGACTGGACACACGTGCCCACACTGTGACATCGCCACCACCTAATGCTTGTCTGGTGACAACAGTGGCTGTTGCAGAGCGCTCTCCTCGATGTCTCTGACATCGTCGGAGGCCGTCATTTCTGCTCAACATGACTCGACTTTCATCAGAGAACAGCACTGAGGCTCACTAGCCCTTCATCCAGTGGAAATGATCCCTGGCCCTTGCAAGACGCTTGTAGGTCATCTAGCACGCAGACCATAGTGATGCAAATGCGTTTGAATGGTCTGACGTAACACTTGGGTGCCTCTTACCTCCCTTAAATTTGCCTCGAATGGAGTGGCATTCATCATCCGGTTTCTCAGGCCATAGTTCACAACGTAGCGGCCAAAGGACGTCCACGTCTACATCTTTCTGTGACTCTTCCAGTCTCTCTGCATCTCTGTTGCAACCTGCTGATGACACTCTGACACCCTAAGCTTCCGTCTGAGAACATCCTGTTTGAAGCATCACCATGGCAAGGTACTTTTGATCCATTGTTAGGTGTCGTCTTGGTCTCATGTTGTCAAAATGTGAACGGCATGTTGAGGACGACACCAGCTCTAATTGAACCAGGACATTTATTGGTCGATGTTATGACTTTTGCCGTTAAGCTCCACGTTAGAGAACAGCAGCTTGTGCAAAAAAGTACTGAAACATTTAATAGTTGGTGCATTCAAAAGCTTACGGAATGTCACATTAAGTTCACCTGTAAAAGTTTGAATGCATTTTAGGCTGGCAACTGAAATTTCACCTGAAAGCCAAATATCCCTTGTGTGTGTGTGTGTGTGTGTGTGTGTGTGTGTGTGTGTGTGTGTGTGTGTG
>NW_017805535.1:264767-290682 GCF_001891065.2 Hippocampus comes | reverse complement strand
ATATATACACACACACACGATAAATCGTAGACCAAGATAGATCTTAAATGTACGTTGGATGTGCTATTAAATTTGAAAAAGAAGTCCTATTTTTTACTGGAGGGTGGTTGGGTGTAAAGATCCAGGGATGTTCTTGGATACAGAATTGGTAACACCCCCCCCCCCACCACCAAAACCCTCATTAAACAAACATGACATTCTTGAAAATGACTGTTATTAACCCCAAATAAAGTTAATCGCTTGCAGTAGGATCACAGTTGCATTTTACAGGAAAAGCCACTCCTCACTCAGATCTGCAAAGCGCTTTTGCAGTGATAATTTTACCTCCCAGCCACTAGGGAGCAGTGCCCTCCCCTGGGGGTACACTGTTCCCCAGTGCCGGTCCCAAGCCCGGAAAAATGGGGAGGGTTGCGTCAGGAATGGCATCCGGCGTAAAATTTTTGCCAAAACGAACATGCGAGTTGATAAAACGATTTCCATACTGGATCGGTCGGGGCCCAGGATAAAAACGACTGCCAACAGTGCTGTTCACCTACAGGGTACTGTTGGAAATTGGACTACTGTTGGTCAAAGAAGAAGACAAAGAAGAGGAGGACGATTGGTACAGAGAAAGAGGGAAAAGAGGAAGCTTAGAAGTATTAGTCTGAGGTTAGGAACTCTGAATGTAGGTACAATGACAGGGAAAGGCAGAGAACTAGCTGACATGATGGAGAGGAGGAGAGTAGATATTCTGTGTGTTCAGGAGACAAGGTGGAAGGGCAGCAAGGCTAGAAACATTGGAGGAGGCTACAAGCTGTTCTACCATGGTGTAGATGGGAAGAGGAATGGAGTAGGGGTGATTATAAAGGAAAAATATGCTAGACATGTAGTAGAAGTAAAACGAGAGTCAGACAGGTTGATGTGCGTGAAGGTAGAGATAGAAGGTGTGATGATGAATGTAGTCAGTGGGTATGCCCCACAGGTGGGCTGTGAGTTAGAAGAAAAGGAAAAGTTCTGGAATGAGATGGATAGAGTGACAGAGAGCATTCCCAGGGGAGAGAGAGTAGTGATTGGAGCAGACTTAAATGGTCATGTAGGGGAAGGTAACAGAGGTGATGAGGAAGTGATGGGCAAGTTTGGACTTAGAGATAGGAACTTGGAAGGACAGGCAGTGGTAGACTTTGCCAAAAGAATGGAAATGGCCGTGGTAAACACCTATTTCCAAAAGAGAGAAGAACACCTGATAACTTACAAGAGTGGAGGCAGGTCCACACCGATAGATTATATCCTATGTAGAAGAGGTAATCTGAGGGAGGTTAACGACTGTAAGGTGGTGCCAGGAGAGAGTGTAGCCAAACAGCATAGGATAGTAGTGTGCAAGCTGACAATGGAGGTGAGGAAAAGGAAGAGGGTGAAGACAGAGAAGAAAATAAAATGGTGGAAATTGAGGAAAGAAGACTGTTGTGAAGAATTTAGGAGTGAGGTATGGGCAGTTCTGGGCAGCGTTGAGGAATTCCCAGATGATTGGGAGACTACTGCAGCAGTGATTAGGGAGACAGGAAAGAAGGTGCTCGGTGTGGCCTCAGGACAGAGAAAGGTGGACAAAGAGACTTGGTGGTGGAATGTTGAGGTTCAGGAAAGTGTACAGAGGAAGAAATTAGCGAAGAAGCGATGGGATAGTGAGAGAACAGAAGAGAACAGGCTGGAGTACAAGAAGATGACAAGGGAAGTGAAGAGAGAAGTGGCCAAGGCCAAACAAAAGGCATATGAGGAGTTATACGAGAGGTTAGACACAAAGGAAGGTGAAAAAGAATTGTACAGGTTGGCGAGACAGAGAAATCAGGCTGGGAAGGATGTACAGCAGGTGAGGTTGATTAAAGACAGAGAGGGAAATGTCATTACGAGTGAGGAAAGTGTGTTGAGGAGATGGAAAGAATACTTTGAGGAGTTGTTAAATGAGGAAAACAATAGGGAACGTAGGAATGAAGAGCCAGAGAGGATTAAGAAGAAGGTCGATCAGGTTAGAAAGGATGAAGTCAGGAAAGCATTAAAAAGGATGAAGAGTGGGAAGGCGGTTGGTCCAGATGACATACCAGTGGAGGTATGGAAGTGCTTAGGGGAGGTGTCGGTTGATTTTCTGTCTAGGTTGTTTAATAGAATATTAGACACGAACAGGATTCCTGATGAGTGGAGGAAGAGTGTCCTGGTACCAATCTATAAGAAGGGCGATGTACAGAGTTGTAGCAACTACAGGGGGATAAAGTTGATGAGCCATACGATGAAGGTTTGGGAAAGAGTAGTTGAAGCCAGGTTGAGACAGGAAGTGGAGATTTGTGAACAGCAGTATGGTTTCATGCCGAGGAAGAGCACCACAGATGTAATATTTGCCCTGAGGATGCTGATGGAGAAGTACAGGGAAGGTAGGAAGGAGCTGCACTGTGTATTTGTAGATTTAGAGAAGGCTTATGACAGGGTGCCAAGAGAGGAATTGTGGTTCTGTATGAGGAAGTCAGGGGTTGCAGAGAAGTACGTTAGGTTGGTTCAGGACATGTATGAGAATAGTACAACAGTGGTGAGGTGTGCAGTTGGACGGACAGAAGACTTCAAGGTGGAGGTAGGACTGCATCAAGGATCGGCCCTGAGCCCCTTCTTGTTTGCTATGGTGATGGATAGATTGACAGATGAGGTCAGACAGGAGTCGCCCTGGACCATGATGTTTGCAGATGACATTGTGATCTTTAGTGAGAGTAGGCAGCTGCTACAAGAAAACCTAGAAAGGTGGAGGTCTGCACTGGAGAGAGGAGGAATGAAGGTCAGTCGTAGTAAGACAGAGTACATGTGCATAAATGAAAGGGAGACCAGTGGAACGGTGAGTTTACAGGGAGCAGAGGTGTCGAAGATACAGGAATTTAAGTACCTAGGATCAACAGTTGAGAGCAGCGGAGATTGTGGAAGGGAAGTGAAGACTAGCGTGCAGGCAGGATGGAACAGCTGGAGAAAAGTGTCAGGAGTGATTTGTGATAGAAGGGTGTCAGCTAAGGTGAAGGGAAAAGTTTACAGAACAGTTGTGAGACTAGCCATGATGTACGGTCTCGAGACACTAGCAATTGGCAAAAGACAGGAGGCAGAGTTGGAGGTGGCTGAGTTAAAGATGCTGAGATTCTCCTGAGGAGTGACAAGGATGGACAGGATCAGAAATGAGGTCATCAGAGGGACAACTCAGACAGGAAAGTTTGGAGAAAAAGTGAGAGAGGCCAGACTGAGATGGTTTGGACATGTACAGAGGAGGGACAGTGGATACATTGGTAGGAAAATGTTAGAGATGGAGCTACCAGGTAGGAGACAGAGAGGAAGGCCAAAGAGGAGATTCATGGATGCCGTGAGGGAAGACATGCAGGTAGTTGGAGTCAGAGTAGAGGATGCAGAGAACAGGGAAAGATGGAAAGTAATGACTCGCTGTGGCAACCCCTGAAAAGGGACAAGCCGAAAGGAGAAGAAGAGAAGAAGAAGAACCCCAGCGAGTCCCACGGACTCGCTGATCAGAAAAGTATGAGTCCCATTATGCATTTAGAGAGTCCCAAATTTCGAATTCTGAAATGGTCTACTTATTCAATTGCATATGATAACACAAACAACAATAATATACGTTGATAATATGTTTATTTCTTATAAACGAATGCTGCAAAAAATTAAATAATTTAGGCATACAAGATTTGCTGAGAAATAGGTTCTTATTTCATCCCATGGTTCAGTCTTTGAGTTCATAAATTCTCCTCTCTTTACTCTGCTTCCAATGATGCAAGGCTTTCTCAAAGTCAACTTATCGCAAAAAAAAAAAAACTATCCAATTTTAGCTGCTTCTAGCTGTGAAATCTCCGCAATAAACTTTCGCAACACCTGTTTTAACGTTACACAACTTGGCAATCGTCTGCTTTCCGCGAGGTGAAGGCCGATCTCGCCAATCTCGTCTCGCGAGAACGGAAATCTCCTCAAGCGGGTTGCTCACGGGGGTTGTGGGTAAAGCAGTGTCTATCCTAGGTGACTTCAAGCGAGAGGTGGAGTACACCTTGTACTGATTGCCACCCATCGTAGGGCACATATTAAAAAACTAAATAAATAAATAAACACCATTTACAATCATGTTCACACCCGAAGGACAATATAGAGTCTGCAAGTAACCTCACATTTCCAGCTCCGGCCTCCCTGTGTGGAGTTTGCATGTTCTCCCTGGGCTCGCGTGGATTTTCTCCGGGTAATCCGGTTTCCTCCCACATTCCAAAAACATGCATGGCAGGCTGATTGAACACTCTAAATTGTCCCTAGGTGTGAGTGTGAGCCTGAATGGTTGTTCGTTTCGTACCTGTGTGTTCCCTGCGATTGGATGGCAACCGGTTCAGGGTGTCCCCCGCCTACTGCCCGAAGACGGCTGGGATATGCTCCAGCACCCCCCGCAACCCGTGTGAGGATAAAGTGGATCGGAAAATGGATGGATGGATAGAAGTAACTGTTAGGTTTATGCTGACGCTAAGAATACATCAGGAACAGGAAGACTCAGGAGGCAGGCATGGTTGTCTTTCTTGCAAGAGAGAGCCCGCCAAAACAGGGGTCCCTTGATGTGTGTCACGCTTCACACACATCAAGCCACGCTTCTCCGTCACGTGACCGATTACTTCAAAACAAAACGCAGGAGCTCGCAAAATGAGTAAAAAAACTGCTTGAGATCGTAAATGACGGCGGCCTTAAAAGTACATTTGAGACAACTGGATTAAAGTTATGGCTGAATACTCTGAGATCGCCACAATAGCACTTTTGCTATTTCCGACATCCTACCTGTGTGAGGCGGGGGGTTTCTGCAGCAACGGTGACGAAAACAAAATTACGAAGTAGACTGGACATAAACCACACACTTGAGGTGTCATTGTCTCCTATTACCCTGAGATGGGACCGTCTGGTTGCAGAAAATCAAGCTCGGTGCTGTGGTGAGTCGTCATTTTCATGCACTTTGAATTTGCGTTGTATCGTATTTTGATGGCATTAAACATTGCCAGAGCGATCGGAGTGTTGCGGCCAGATTTGACGCTCCTTGTGTTTATTATTATATTTCGAAAACACCACAGTTTTCATGCAGCTCATACCATATTATTTTGTTGGATTATTTCCACCACACCTTAAATGCCGGTCCCTGAAAATATTGTCTGACATAAACCGGTCTGTGGGGCAAAAAAGGTTGGGGGCCCCTGCGCTAAAACATGTCTCGGTTCACAATCTCGGAGCAGCTCTTCAGCTGGCTCTGCCTTGTAAACCGTTACAGGTTCCGGGGCAACTCTGAAGAGACCGCGTTTGTCTCCTTGCATTTATTGGAAGGATGTCCCTGATACACGATCTTCTAATGGGTGTGGGGAGTATATGCAAATTTCACAACAGTTTCAGTAGAGGAGACTTTCAATGAGAACACACAGTTCATTCCTGAGGTGATCAGACGGCTCCTGCTGGAGGTCGGTGGTCCACGAACACAGCTTTGAATGTCCCTCACATTGTGTCCTGGGGTTGATGTTATCATCTCACAAGCAACATTTAATTTGATCAGAAGCCGTTTACTTCACAAAAGGACGTTGACTTAAAAGCCAGAACAGGAGCAGGCTGAGCTCTCCCGGGTCGACAGGTCTCCCATTATCAACCTACCCCATTGTAAATGAAGTATTTGCGAGGTCGCACTCTGGAACAAAGGTTTTGTAGTTACACTGAGAGTAAATATGGGATAACAGAATTACATTTATTCCAACAGTAACCTAACATGTGAATGTGTTTGTTTTTGGAATTGAGAGGAAGTCGGGGTACACACAGAAAATGATTCCTCTTGGTCTCTTAGTAATTTTTTAACTCAACAAAACCCTGTTGTGTGTAGACTAGGGATCTACCAATATCACTTTTGTCAGACAGTAGGAGTAGAAATACTGACATTTGAGTACTTGCCGATAAAGAGTACAATTGTCTTTACTGCCAGTGCGTCTTCCATATGTGATGAAAATGTGTTTTAGTTTCATGCAAACGTTTCTTGAACATGGCCCAAGTTTCACTCAAATGAAACACTTATTACTGACATTTAACATCTGCAGTAATTCCATGTTTTACTAACAATCTTGCTCCATGTCCTATATCACCTGCACAGCGATTATGTCAGGCTGCTAAAGTGGTACCGTTATTTTAGTATCGGCGATTTTTCCAAGTGTGAGTACAAGCATACAGCATCAGTTGTCGGTATTGATGAGTTCCTCGTGTCGATTTTATAACCATGGAAATCAATAGACTTGTCAGGATCAGAAATATCAGATACTCTGTTATCAGAGCAGGATTTCTCATACATGGACATGGTTTTCTGAATATTCAGGGTTTTTTTTTTTGTTTTGTTTTGTTTATCCTTCCAGAGCGCCATATTTACAGTCCTCAAGAATTTAGGCTTCTGGGATGCATACCGCTCAAAAAGATTAAAGCACATTTACCAAACCCATTGTGCGCGGATGTTTTTTTTTTTTTTTTTTTTTTGCACATATATTTGGAGCCTCTTATAAAAGCTTGTTTTATATTACCCTTGACTTGAAACACAGACTATCTTGGGAAATATCTCACTGAGCTCTCCCTCTGCAACCAGTCATATGAATTCATTTTAACGCCGACTCGTATGCGTCAAAATAACTCATGAACTGGATTATTCATCACAACCACTAACTTGTTTATTTTTGTACTTATATCATGTAAATAACAATAAACGTAGTTTTTCTTTCACATTAACTGCAAAAGTTAAGCCTAGTTGCAAATGTTAAGCCGACATTTTCCCCTCTTCCCTATTACTGATTGCAACCAACAATTATGATGAGTAAATATGCTCATTCAGAGTCATTCTAATATTTGTGTGACCATTGTGTCCCCCACTTGTTTTTGTGTGTGTTTCAGTGGAGAATGGGGAACATTGCGATTTTACCGTGTTGCGCAACATGTTAATCAGGTAAGAGTTGCAGCCACTCCACTTCACTGCTTAAAGTATATTTTCCCTTCAAGAAAAAGCCATTTTATAGTCTCACACACAATCTTCTCAACAAGCTCAGAACAGCACATGCCCAAATGCTTGAGAGTAAGTCAAACATGTCGAGTCCAGTTGTCTTTGATTCAGCTCTTGTTGCACAACACTAACCTGAATCACCGTGAAACTTCATCGAATACAACTTTGCTCCCCCAACCCTTTGCCCATCAACAGGACCCACATGCAGGATCTGAAGGATGTCACCAACAACGTCCACTATGAGAATTACCGCAGTAAGAAACTTGCCGCTGTCACCTGTAATGGAGTGGATAACACCAAGACCAAGGGACAACTTACTAAGTAGGCGCCATCACTTTTCTCAGACTAAAACATTGCTGATTCATGTGCCCACATAAGGTTATCATTTGTAAATGATATGCCACTTTGTAAATGACCCAGCCAGTGTCCCGCTTGCTTTCTCCCTATGTACACTTAACTGTTCAGAAAAGACACCGGCAGCTTATAATTACTACAACCATTGCGAATGGTGTGAAACTTCACATGACTGCGCATGCACCCGCATGGGTGTCGCATGACCAGGATCACGCATAGATGGTGGATATATACACATCAATAGTTAGATAATAGGTAGGTAGAGAATATCAAGGTTATATTTCAGTATATTCTCCAGTATGTACAGTACCTACCGACATAAACATCTCTCACTTTCTATGTGAGAGAGTGCAAGAACGAGAGTGAGGGAGAGAGAGAGAGGGGGAAAGAGAGAGAGAGAGAGAGAGACAGAGCGAGAGATCACATCATTTAAAGGCACAAGATGCCAATGTATTCCTGTGTGTGTGTGTGTGTGTGTGTGTGTGTGTGTGTGTGTGTGTGTGTGTGTGTGTGTGTGTGTGTGTGTGCGCGCGCATTCACATAATTCTCTCAAAACCACTTTATTTCTTTACCTTTCCTTCTATAATGTTTGTATAAAGTATATACTTACAATACAGTACTGTTTTCATTTGTTGTGTGGTTCTTTGTGTTAAGAACGGATTAATGGGATGTCCATTCATTTCTATGGGAAGGCTTGATTTGATATACAGGTAATATAATCTGCGTGCATGGAGATGGAACAAGTTCATCTCAGAAATCAAGGCATCACTGTTAATGTAAATATTTTCCTGTTCACTGTAGATATGAATATTCTATATGTGTGTAGACCAGAAATAAAGGCCCTTGTTGATATGTGCGAATGAATGTCAACTAAAGCAACTTTTAAGTTAAAAATGACTGATGCTATTTTGAACAGGAGTCCCTTGGCACAGATGGAAGAGGAGCGGAGGGAACATGTGATGAAAATGAAGAAGATGGAGGCGGAAATGGAACAAGTCTTTGAAATGAAGGTTAAGGAGAAGAAACAGAAACTGAAGGATTCAGAGGCTGAGGTACAAGTGTGTTTTTATACATCAGGCATCACCGACCTTTTGTAAAGTGAAAGTTACTTGGATCCTGATTAAGGCGAAGGGCTGCCAGTGTGATACACACTTATAAAATGAGAAATTTGCCCACGGGCACCACATTGGTGACCCCTACAATTCATCTTGTGTTACCTGAATAATCACCTTATTTGATTTCCATATGTTCTGAGCCTGTTTGCGGTTTTATATCTGTGTCTGCCGTTTCAACCTGCAGCTGGAGCGACGTCACGAACAAATGAAAAGGAACTTGGAGGCACAGTACAAAGAGCTTGAGGAGAAAAGACGAGTGTTTGAAGATGAGAAGGCCAACTGGGAGGCTCAGCAGAGAATCCTGGAGCAGCAGAAATTGGATGCCTCTAAGTAAGTAACAGACACCCACAAACAGCTTGAGCAAATGAAATGCTGCAGAATTTCTGTCGTAGTGTGGTGTCAACCAATCTAGTTATTGTGTATGTGGCGCAGACTCATTTTTTCCACATTGAAAAATATTCAGTTTGGTCCAAGCTCGGTTGTGCAACAGATCTCCGATAGGAGAGGTGGTGGCGGCATAATGTCAGAGTGAACATGAGCAGAAGATTTTGGCTGTCCAGTGAAAACAACACAGACAAAATGGAGGAAAAAAATAACGTCTTATCCCAAGCTCAGGGACATGAGACAAGAGCGGTCGGTGTTGATGCGGTAAAAAGAAGGCATAGCGATGAATGTAAAGGTATCAGGTTGCTTGACAGTGGTTGATGCCTTCGATTCGAGCATTTTGAACCCTGTTAATGTTCACATACCACACACTCTTTACGAGTATCACATCGTATTATGAGTGCATGGCTTTCTGTTGGAACAGTGACAAACGCATATTGCCAAATTGTGATCTACTTTATGTCCAAACAAGCATGAAATTGTAGCAGGCTACTGTATTTTCTGCACTTTAAGGCAACGGTACCCTTACATTACGGAATGTCTTTCCATATTTATTTGTCATGTCTTTGTTTATCATAGTCGCTTGTTATTGATGATACTAGTGTAGCCTCTACTACCGGAGACAAATTCCTTGTGTTTTCTACATACTTGGCCAATAAAGATGATTCTGATTCTGATTCACCAAAAAGGCACACAAACCTCGTGCGCTCACATTCACAAGGGGTTAAATGTCCTTTAAAAGTCTTGCTTGTCTCCTTCTTCCTTTGTTTTGTCAGTCGTTAACTATGCTTTTGGTATGGGCTTCGTTTCATAATGGCTGCGCAGAGCTCACAAGGTAGTTGTCTGTTTGAGTGTGTGTCGGTGAATGATTAGTGTCGGGCAGAACCCTTTTAGGTTACAATTGGTTCCTGCTAGTAATCACCACTCGATGGCATAGGAACACTAACAGGGAAACAACTCAATGGGGAACATAAAGAGTTTCAGGCTCTTTATATTACCATATTGGCCCAAATATAAGACGGCCCTTATTATAAGATGGCCCCCTCTTTTTCAAGACTCAAGTTTGAAAAAAGACTTTTTGAACACCAAATTAATTTTTATACAGAAAATAATTACAGTACATCTGAAACAAATGATGATAACAATATATTTGAGAGAAAAAGCATGTTATTTTGCCTCATTCAAATTGTAATATCTGAACATTTTAAATATGTAAACTAAAGTGCCCTCACATACGTAAATGAATGGCTTCTGGTTTTTGAAATGTAAATTACATCATAACTTCTCAGCTGCCGGTTAACCTGGCCGATCTTTGACCCACTTTTCTCCAGATTGTCGCTACGTTTCTCCATTTTCTGTTATCTCTTCTATTATTTTCTTCTCTTTTCTTTCTTCCCGCTATTTTTTACTTTTCATCTTCATGCTACCGCTATTTTTATTTTTATTCTTCGTGACAGGGGTTCACTTTGGCCTGGGGAGTCAAGTTCAGCATTCGCTTCAATGATATCTGGCGCCATCTAGCGTCGTGAATGAGTATAACGTCTAGACCCTGAATATAATACGACCCCTACTTTTTCAGTTTTATTTCAATGCAAAAAAAACACCGTCTTATATTCGGCCAATACGGTAGTTTTCAAAAATGTCGTGTATATTGAAATTCATTCTTTCAATTTCAGTGACTACCCAGCTCAACAAAAACCGGCAGCTCAACAAAATCAAGCGTCAGTTGATGACACAAATGTTTTGAGAGCAGCTCTAAAACAACCATTAGTAACTTTAGAGATGGCTTTAGGAATCAAAGTATGGAAGTTACCCCAGAATATGCAAAATCAGTCATGAGCAAAGACTAGAAAGGCCAGGCTGGAATTTGCCATTAAGCAAAGGAAAGCCAAAGCAATTTTGTAAGGGGGAAAAAAAATCTGTCAAACTACGTCTACGTAAAACCAATCCATGGGCAAGACATCGAGAAGGCACCTTCTTTTTGATGGACTTATGACCACGCATTCAGTCATTAGTGCAGTATTCGGATTGAATTACTTTGATCGGATTTAGTTCATGAACATGCACAGTCCAGACCACACACGTCCTGCTTCACGAGGCAATTTCAGATTTCAATGGGGCTTTAATTGAGAAGTGCAGGTACGAGCTGTGGATTGTGGCCCTTTTCTAATCCACCTTTCTTGTTTCCTCAACTAGGACCATGGAGAAGAACAAGAAGAAAGGAAAAATCTTTTGAAGAATTGACGTCTCCTCTTAAGTACCAGCTGTGGCCCGAAAATGCTTTTTTTTTTTTGCTCTCTCTCTCTCTCTCTCTCTCTCTCTCTCTCTCTCTCTCTCTCTCTCTCTCTCTCTTTCTCTCACACACACACACACTGTTACGAAGATAACATTGCATTTTCTTTGTCATTTCAAATTCAACATGTTTATTATATACAGTCACACAAAATGTTTCAATGAACATCTGTGATTTCAATGTGTTTGTAGACCTGTGATCCCCCTTATTTGTCCTGAAAAAGAGGAGACGCCTGAGTTCCTCTGAGCTGCAATCTAGCGTTAACGCATGGTGAGGACCATCCATTTATACACATATATTAGTGTTATGTTAGTCTTGTGTTCTCGATATTCTTGGATTCCACTCTACTACACTCTTTGTAACTGAATAGATGCTCGAGCACTAATTATCTTTGGGAGGATCTTGGGATCCAAGTATTGGACCGCCTTTCGTTTAAAAAAAAAGAGAGAGAGAGAGACAGACAGAGAGAGAGGGAGAGACTATGAAGCATCTTGAAGCACTGCAGTTTGCTTTTTTTTTCCCTCAGTTTGGACAAAATTGTGACATTTTTAAACAATTTGGAATGATGTCAAACTGTAACATTAGTATTACTAATGCATTTCTTAAGTGCTACAAATGAAATCAACTGACTCGGGACACCAACAAAAGTTAGTTTGTGGGGGACGAGTACCATTAGAAACTAGGCATTGAACTGAAGCCAATTCCTTTTCTAAAACATGTCTGAAGTCGTGTCGTCCAATAAAAGAGGAAGAACTCGACAACCATCAGCGTCTCAACATGTCATCCATTTGAGACCTTGTTGGTGGGTTTCATGTTTCTTGTCCGAGTTGCTTTTGGTAACCGTCACTTAGTAAACAGACGTGCTCATAAATCATTACACCTGCATTCGTTTCTTTCTTCTCAATGGCGAAAACTGCAGGCCGTCTGGGAGGTGAAATCATGTTTACCAAAGAATTTAAGAAGAAGAAAAATGGAATTACTCCCCACCCCTTTGCAACATTCTATGCTTTTACATAATTAGGTCTATAGCTTTTTGTGTTTGAGTAAATTGTGTGTTTGAAGGTGTCGACAGAGCTCAAAGCGGGGCCAGAAGGATCTGGAACTGCAGTCAGTTTTCCTTGCGGTGTGTGTTTGCTAGTTGAACTGAAGATATTATGCAAAAGCCTCATCGGTGTCAATATAGAGTTAACAGATAACCGTGATTACTAAAAGAGGGGAGAAATAAAAGTTTTATATTGTGATGTAACTGATGAGTGTTGAACCAGAGTTTGGCAGGCGTTTTCCCTTGTGGTAAAATAACAGAACTGGACAAGTCGTAAAGAATTCCTTCAAGTTTTCCTCCCCATAAAATAGCCTTCCAACGGATAGAATATAAAAATGCTTCCACGTTAACCAACAAAGGCTTGCTTGTCTAATAGAATATTGTAAGTTCAGGCCAGAGGGCAACACTTTGAACCTTTACTATTTCTTACCCAGAGTTGTCATGGTTTATTTTCTTACGACAGTGAATATGAGGAATCTGGAGGAAGGACAGCTCGCGCGTCGTTTTCTTGAGCCTCGTATGAATCCTACTCTTACTCCAGGTTGCATGAAAGTGTTGTTTTCGGTGCATTCAAACCAGATGCTAAAGGGACGAACCCGAGAGCTTTGCATTTTGCTTCTGGCTGCGATAGATAACATATATTGTGTATGTTCTGTGGAGGCCGTTCAGTTGCCTTTTCTTTTTTGTGACGTTTGTTTGGCTGATTTGTTTTCAAGATTTTTTTTTTTTTAATGACAGAAATAACCACTGAACATGTTAATTTTCAGTCAGTGAAGAACTAATTGTAATACGGTTGTAACACATTTGAATTCATCAATTCCAAGACCTCTCTATGATGACTGATTTTCACAAAAGTTGATATTTCTGTTGATTCTCAAAATGTTACAATTTGCTGGCTCTTCTGGTTACTGCATTTTTTTTTTTTTTTACTTTTTGTTTGTTTTCTCCGAGCTTGTTTTATCTGGTCTGTCTGTTACTGTACATTGACAATATTAAAATTGACAAAAGTTTTAACCCCTACTCGTCCAAAGTATCGTTTTTGAACAACCTTTACAATGTATCTTTTACAGCGTGTTTTAATGCCCTCATTTGTAGTGTATAGATACATAGATACCTTATTAATCCCGAGGGAAATTACACATTGATCTGTTGCTCACACTCACACAAAAGCAGTCCCATTATAAATAGAATCAAATTCAAAAGATGGATTAAATTAAAAATGAAATCAGGGCATTGTTAAACATGCACCCATCCATCCATCTTCTGATCCGCTTAATCCTCACAAGGGTCGCGGAGCGTGCGAGAGCCTATCCCAGCTGTTTTCGGGCAGTAGGCGGGGGACACCCTGAACCGTTTGCCAGCCAATCGCAGGCATTGTTAAACAATGGAGAAACAATGTTAGGACAGCATGCTGTCCTGCGTCTTCTGGACGGGACAAACGAGACACTAAGTCTTTCAGGAGAGACCCCCAGTGAGCGGAACCTGGAGCTCACATAACTCCTCCGTCAGGAGAAGATGGGGTACAAAGGGTGGCTCTTATTGGACAGGATGACCCTCATTTTGGAGAGTGTTCTCTTCTCCAGCACTTTCTCCATGAGTCCAAACCCAGACAGACTACTGCGCATGCCTTCGTAATGAGCTTGTTCGGCCGCCGAGTGTGCTCTCTTCTAATACTGCCCCCCTCCAACACACAACAGCATAAAACAGGACACTGTGTCATGATTCCGTTTTGTTTTGTCTCCAGCAGGTGGCAGTGGAGGGCTCATCCTCCCATTCCGCACTTGTTCCTCATCATGTCATGATCTGTCACCTGTTTGAAGAGATTGTCAAGCCGTCACCGGTTGTCTGATAATTCGTCTTGCTCTCGTCCAAGTGCGTAATTCGAGACATTTGTCGCTCCCGTTCCTGGCCTTGTCATATTCTGGTTTGTTTTTCTTGTTTTCTTCGTTTGTTTTTGATATTGCTATCCTCGGTGCATGATATTTATTGATTGGCCTTGCCCCGTCGTTTTTGGATAAGTGATTTTGCGTTAGTTATTTCTCCTGCCTTTCGCAAGCTCTTTTTGTTAGTAGTGTTATTTTACCCTTGGTTGCGCCCAGAGATTTCTGTTGTCCTTTGTCGGTCTTGCAACCTTATTTTGTAAATAAGCCTTTTGTACTCAATCTTATCCTCGTCTGCGTTTGTGGGATCAGCTCTCGTTCCAGAACCAACACACTGGACACAATAGTTGGATGTAAAAAAATAAAAATAAAAAAAAGCTCAGGGTGGACCCTGGAGGAGGCCAACCAGGAAGACCATTCTGTTCTACCGCTTCCAAAATAGCTGCCCATCTCAGCTTGCTGTCCAGCTGCTTGTATGTGGAGACCACCTCCACATCTGATCCCTCAATGGTGATGGGCTGCAGGGTGGGATGTGCCCGGCGAAAGTCAAATACAACCTCCCTTGTTTTTGCAACGTATCGGAGGTAATTCTGCTGGCACCGCTCCACAGAATCAGCGACCAGGCCACGAGATTCACTCTCATTACTCCCCCTAATAAATGCCACCATTGCAGAGTTGTCTGAGAACTTCTGCATATGACGTATCTGAGTTGTAGCGGAAATCTGATGTGTTGAGTGTGAAGAGGAGGGGCGAGAGCACCATACCTTGTGGTGCGCCGATTGAGAAAATCAGTGTAGAGGATGAAGTGTGTATTCTGCCCATGTTTGAACATGCTGTACAACTATCCTATGTCAGCATGGGAACACACACACCCTGCCTCCTCTCCTCATGCCTGCAAGTAGACCTTTTCACCCTTGAATCATCAATCACTTGATTGAATCATCAATCACTTGATGATATCAGTACTTCCTTAGTGGAGACCTTGTGGAGACACACAGACCTTCAGAAAGCACCAGTTGATACAAGCTGATTAGTTTAGGAGAAACAGAGTTCCGATGCCACGTCATAAGTTTCGTTACCGCCCCTCTGACGATATAAATGTGTTGTGAATCTCTTACACCTTCGCACTCGTGATCCGCAGCCATTGTCTGTAAACCGCGGGTGCCCGGAATATTTTGCAAATAAAACCTTCGAAGGTACTGTTCATCGTCTCCAGCCTGTATTTGGATAACCAACATCATCATCGTCCGAAATTAACGAACACGCGGAGGAAGAGTAAGGCCGACTCTCTCCCCGCAACAAGGACAAACACCCCCACTGCCTCTACTCAAACAGACTATGTCGGTCAAATAATCTGTAATCCAGTGCACAAGATGGTGGTACACAACGATGTTGTTAAGTCTCTCCTGGAGAAGGCTCGGATGGATAGTATTAAAAGCAGTGCAGAAGTCAAAAATTTGTATTCTCACCATACAACCACCCGCATCCAGGTATGTGAGGGCACGATGTAAAAGGTAGATTGCATCATCAACAGCCATCCTCTCTTGGTAGGCAAATTGTAGAGTGCCCCTCACTGCCTGCACAAAAGGTCGAAGAAGCTGCAGGACCAGACTCTCTTGAACAGAAATCGCTGGTCATCAGGTACCAGGAAAAACAAGGCATATAAAAAAGCTCCTGCAAAAGGCAAGGTAATAGTAACACCGAGAATATACATGAAATGGCAAGCATCCAATTACACAAAAACAAAATAAGAGCAAGATCAAAGACAAAATAATATCAATACTTACTGCTGAGGAAGTAGATGCAAAAGTGACAAGAGCGAGAGGTCCAGAAAACAACACTTGAGCACGAGCAGCAGCAAGGTCAATTATCCGACAAGAGACATGGGATCTTGGCAGTCCTTAACCCTGGAGAACCCAAGAACCGTTTTCTTCTTTGGAAAATGATGAATTTTACATTAAATGCTTGCTATGTGTTCAATGAACACCAAAATATGTTTTTTCAAATATTTAATGCTTTAATCCTAATTTAAGATTAGGGCCAAATTTGACCCTTTGGGATTTAAGGGTAGCATTTGAGTAGCAGAATTTATAGGGGTCAAATTTGACCCTGTGGGTTCTCCAGGGTTAAATACATGGCTGAATCATGATGATCACATCACGTTGGCATCAGGTATGTACGATGGAAAAGAAGCCTTCCACTGACACCTGCTGGAGAAACAAAAGAACAGGATCATTACATTGAAATGCATGGCTTCACATGTAATTTTATTTCCATCCATCCATTTTCCGACCCGCCTTATCCTCACAAGAGTCGTGTGGGGTGCTGGAACCTGTCTCAGCCGTCTTCGGGCAGTAGGGGCGGGGGGTGGGGGCACCCTGAACCGGTTGCCAGGCAATCGCAGGGCACACACAGACAACAACCGCCTCACAGTGCAGAGGGCGTGGGGTCAATTCCGGCTCCGGCCTTCCTGTGTGGAGTTTGCATGTTCTCCCCGTGCCTGCGTGAGTTTTCTCCGGGTCCTCCGGTTTCCTCCCACATACCAAAAGCATGTATGGTAGGTTAATGGAACACTCTAAATTGTCCCGAGGTGTGACTGTGAGCGCGAATGGTTCGTCTCTGTGTGCCCTGCGGTTGGCTGGGAACCAGTTCAGGGTGTACCCCGCCTCCTGCCCGAAGACAGCTGGAATTGGCTCCAGCACACCCCGCGACCCGTGTGAGGATAAGCAGATCAAAAAATGGATGGATGGATCGACTCTTAATAATGTCATTATTGTATGTTATTAATGATTAATAATATTAATTTATCTCAACGCACTGATCATGTTAATGATTTTTCACAATGATTAGGAAACAGATAAACATCAATATGCAACACTTTATTTCTTTAAATCTCGGCCAGTTTTTACATTTTCATATGATGACGTCTACAACATTCCTAGAAAATCACAATGTCCCATCACTGGTGAGCTATTTTTAGGACAGACCCATGAGCTATTTGTGTTGTCTTTGTGGGGTTATCTGGGCCAGTTGGCACCACGTTGCTGTGGGTAGGCTGTTCGATTAATCACAAACAAGGTGTGTGGATGTATGGTTTCGCCCCAAAAACAGAAAGCTGACGTCTGTTGGAGGTACAATCAATATCGATGAAATGTTAATTAAACTAAATCTACCGCCATGAATTTTTAAACATATGAATAATGAATTGATTGTCTATGTCAATAATAAAAGGGGGTTGATCACCACTGCACACCCGTCCTTGGTCAAAAGTCCTAATGATCATAGTTCACTAGCTGGCCACATTTTCAATGATAATATCAGATGAAGATAAAATACATTGTTTGTGACTTTTAGAAAATATCGTGTTCATTTTGGAAATTATCGACTGCGTTGCCTTGCATAGGAACCATAATTCCGATTCGTTATATTATTCTCGTACAGAGTGCTTAGTAACCAATAGAACACAAGAGACATTTTGGAGTGATTGGGTTGCCAACCAATGGCATTACTGTTACTGCCTGAGCGACCAACCCCTCGTTTGCTGTGGGGGAAGGGATCGATGCTATTGACTGGACGGCAACGCCATCTTGAAAAGTGTCCTCCATTGCCAACTATTTCACGTTGGCCACATCTAGTCAGTTTTAAATGTTTGATTTCTCCGTCACATTTTATATGTATTTGTGTTTGGAACCGATTATTGCTTTTGGACAATTGGAAAGATATTCATGCTGGAGACTCGCCGGTCTCAAATTTGTTGGTAGGTACTCTGGCTACAGGAACGACTTGTCAGCAGTGATTCTACTGCCGGCGAACATAAGATGCGCATGCATGTTACTACTATATGTTAATAATCAAGCAATATTATTGACGCATTGATAAAAAAGGTGAACTTAGTGGCTATGGCTGGCGGAGGCGATGGTCAAATTGCATTGTTAATGAATGGCATCGTTGTTGCTACTTTGACAGGTGTGTTTTAGGCTCAAGCAACGCATGTTTGTTGCAATGCGAAATCACATTTTGCATAACCGTTACGTAGCTTCCGCCCAAATAACAGCATGATGGTCATTCTGGAGTGGGGAGCTGTAGCCCCCGAGCCCGCTGCTAATTACTACTGCACAATTTCCAAACCTTGACGAGTGAACCTGCTTGTCGCATTTTTCATGTGGCTGGTTTTCTGCTGCCGTAGAAAAGTATCTTTGACCACCACTTCCTTGTGTTTCACAGTAGCTGCGGAAGTTGACATTATTTCAACAACAAACCGTGACACTTCTCATTATCTGTGGAGATTGGATTCTGACGGACGTTATTTGTTTGTCAATGGAAAAAAAGACCTGCTTTCTCTGCCTGAGCAGTTCATTCCACCCCTTAAAATTTTTTTTAGCCCACTCCATGTGAAGCAAAACATTGAAACACTGAAATATCAACTATACATTTTTTTATCAGTCATATATATTTTTGGATCAATGCATGTGTGCTGATTGCTTGTCATGGTCAATGATGGTTTCTTTTTTTGGACTCAGAACAGAGATGTGCAAGTCAAGTATAATGCTACTAGAAAAGCACAGCAAAAATGAAATGCAAAATTGAAATGATGCCACTTCTTTCGCCTGAACGATTTGGCAAAATTATATAATTTTATAGGGCGGCCCGGTAGTCGAGTGGTTAGCATGTCGACTTCACAGTGCAGAGGTACTGGACCGGGTTCAATTCCAGCTGCGGCCTTCCTGTGTGGAGTTTGCATGTTCTCCCCGGGCTTATGTGGGTTTTCTACGGGTCTTCCGGTTTCCTCCCACATTCCAAAAACATGCATGGCAGGCTGATTGAACACTCCAAATTGTTCCTAGGTGTGAGTATGAGCGTGAATGGTTGTTCGTTTCTGTGTGCCCTGCGATTGGCTGGCAACCAGTTCAGGGTGTCCCCCACCTACTGCCCGAAGACAGCTGGGATAGGCTCCAACACCCCCCAGGACCCTAGTGAGGATTTAGCGGTTCGGAAAATGAATGAATGACTGAATATATTTTATAAACACACACACACACACACACACACACACACACACACACACGCACCACCCTAACTTCACTATCAGCACAAATTTCTTGAAGGAATGGGATGAAATAAATGCATTTTTGCTTTTTTTAATATAAAATATATTGATTTTTAAATTGACGAGTCATGTCATTGGCCTTTGCACCGTGCTGCACTTTTTTTGTGCATCAGGTTAAAACCTTCCCGAGCTAATGACTTGAACCAGATATAGAGGCCAGAAAAGGTCAAAGATTAGATATTAAGTTTTGTAGTGTGAATATAAACTGAGCATGTGAAAAAAAGTAACACTGTAATTCAGTCATATTTTCATAGAAGTTTATATTCATATCAGTCAATTAGAGTTGATAATTTACGAAACGTTTTGACTTGCACTGTTTTACGTGTTCACTAAAACAACGTCACAAAATTAGTTATTGTCTTTCGAGAGAAAATCATCCTCGCTGAGCGAACCGCAAATGTGGGATGAATTAAGCTCCGACACAGCATATGTCAGCAACGACGAGTGGCCTACATGCTTAAAAGTAGATTAATATATCCATCCATCCATTTTCTGATCCGCTTATCCTCACAAGGGTCGCGGAGGGTGCTGGAGCCTATCCCAGCCGTCTTCGGGCAGTAGGTGGGGGACACCCTGAACCGGTTGCCAGCCAATTGCAGGGCACACAGAGACGAACACCCATCCGTGCTCACACTCACACCTAGGGACGATTTAGAGTGTCCAATCAGCCTGCCATGCATGTTTTTGGAATGGGGGAGGAAACCGGAGTACCCAGAGAAAACTCACACAAGCCCGAGGAGAACATGCAAACTCCACACAGGGAGACCGGAGCTGGAATTGAACCTGGTACCTCTGCGCTGTGAGGTTGATGCGCTAACCACTGGATCACCGGGCCGTTAGATTAATATAGTATAAAATATTTATAATTTCATGTTATTTGAGAGCGATTTGGTGGGTGACTGGTGAGCACAATACCACTTTCACATCCCGGGGGTGAGTTTGACTTTATTTTATTGCTGGCCTCTCACAGCAGCGTACAAAGGGAGTTTGTGCTAGCAGCTTGTTGACAAGTGGATCGAATTAAAGTTGGTCTAGAGCAGGGGTCGGCAACCCAAAATGTTGAAAGAGCCAAATTGGAGCAAAAAAACAAATATTTCTGGAGCCACAAAAAAATATAAGCCTAACAATAAAGGCAACACACACTGTACGTATCTATATTAGCTATATTGACCTACTATCAAAATGACCAAATTGGTTACAAATATACAATGAGCCTTCATAATTAAATTTTTTTTTTTCCCCTGCAGTGCTTCCTGTAGAAAATGAAGCAACAGGTGAACTACTCTGTTGTATGATGCCGCCACAAGTATAACTTCATTACAATATTAATGAATTATGTTTCATTGCTTTGATGAAATTCAAGAAACAAAATCCAGTTTTGGATGTCATTTTTATTTTGAGGATTCGAAAAAACATCGATAAAATAGAAAGTGCATAACGTGCCCATTATCTGGACAACACACAGAGTACGTACATTAAAATGCATCCTGCATTCAAAAAATAAAACAGCAGTCTTTTGAAAAAGTAAAGTTTATAAAATCAAATACATGTAAGTTTGACTTACTTGCAAATGCCAAGGAAGTCAGTGCAAGGGTAAAACACAGCAGCATCCTCTTCTCGTTTGACACGCAACCAACGCAGCTGTCCTTGGACCTGAGCAACAAAACACAATAATATCCCTAAGGGTCATTTGAAATATATACTGACAAAAATCAGAAAGCACTTTACAAAAACAGCCACTTTGTTACTAAATATGTGCGCATGACAGGATTGTGTTCTTACCCTTTTAATGTGACTTTTGTTTTCGGACATCACTGGTCAGTTTCTCAACATTGGGCATGTAAGATGTAACTTTAATTTTTACGCAGGACTGCAAGGTCTCATCTGTGAGGCAAGTGCGATATTTTGATTTGATGTAGTTCATGTTTGACTTTTTTTTTTTTTTTTTTTTTAAACAACAGCCACCTGCCTGGTATCCCACCCTGCTAATAGAAATGCGTGTCGCAGGCTGTGACGCAAATCTTGGTTGACAGAAATGTTGAAATGTAATATTTATTCTGCACATTTTTATTGCATTGGAAAACTTTAAGACTATTTGTGTCATGTCTGTCCTCCCACAGAAACCTTATTAAAACAAAAAATATATTTCCCTCCCCCATCTTTTTCCATTTTCAAACATTTTTCAAAAAGCTCCAGGGAGCCACTAAGGCAGCGCTAAAGAGCCGCATGCGGCTCTAGAGCCATGGGTTGCGGACCCCCGCTCTAGAGGGATAATCCGTTCAGGAAATAGATGGATGAATGGTTGTAAGAACACCCTGGGTTCTAAGTTATTTTAAATGAAAAGTTGATGCTGCGTTGCCGTTAGCACATCGGTATGATTTCCACAAAATGAATTTGCGGCTTGGTTAAGCACTTGGGACAGCACATGGTATACATAAAGCATGATAAAAGTGCACTTCATTTACCACTTACTATTATGATTTTTTTGGAGGGCAATGGGGGAGGACGATGATGTGTGTTTTGGCAAAAGTGCAATTAGAAACCCACTCAAACTGATTCAAGATTCGGTGGTTAAAATGTAAGCAAACATCGATTGCGAATTTGAGCTACGAGTCCAGCTTATACTAGAGAGACTCGTGATGCAAACTACAAAATAAGTCTAAAATTAGTGACGGTATTACCGTACACCCTGATATAATGAGGAGATTGGAATAGCCACCAACCTTTGTAGGTTTGTCACCTCAAACATTCTTTAAACATTAAAATAGAACATCAAAATGACCAAATTGGTTACAAATATACAATGAGCCTTCATAATTAAATTTTTTTTTTTCCCCTGCAGTGCTTCCTGTAGAAAATGAAGCAACAGGTGAACTACTCTGTTGTATGATGCCGCCACAAGTATAACTTCATTACAATATTAATGAATTATGTTTCATTGCTTTGATGAAATTCAAGAAACAAAATCCAGTTTTGGATGTCATTTTTATTTTGAGGATTCGAAAAAACATCAATAAAATAGAAAGTGCATAACGTGCCCATTATCTGGACAACACACAGAGTACGTACATTAAAATGCATCCTGCATTCAAAAAATAAAACAGCAGTCTTTTGAAAAAGTAAAGTTTATAAAATCAAATACATGTAAGTTTGACTTACTTGCAAATGCCAAGGAAGTCAGTGCAAGGGTAAAACACAGCAGCATCCTCTTCTCGTTTGACACGCAACCAACGCAGCTGTCCTTGGACCTGAGCAACAAAACACAATAATATCCCTAAGGGTCATTTGAAATATATACTGACAAAAATCAGAAAGCACTTTACAAAAACAGCCACTTTGTTACTAAATATGTGCGCATGACAGGATTGTGTTCTTACCCTTTTAATGTGACTTTTGTTTTCGGACATCACTGGTCAGTTTCTCAACATTGGGCATGTAAGATGTAACTTTAATTTTTACGCAGGACTGCAAGGTCTCATCTGTGAGGCAAGTGCGATATTTTGATTTGATGTAGTTCATGTTTGACATTTTTTTTTTTTTTTTTTAAACAACAGCCACCTGCCTGGTATCCCACCCTGCTAATAGAAATGCGTGTCGCAGGCTGTGACGCAAATCTTGGTTGACAGAAATGTTGAAATGTAATATTTATTCTGCACATTTTTATTGCATTGGAAAACTTTAAGACTATTTGTGTCATGTCTGTCCTCCCACAGAAACCTTATTAAAACAAAAAATATATTTCCCTCCCCCATCTTTTTCCATTTTCAAACATTTTTCAAAAAGCTCCAGGGAGCCACTAAGGCAGCGCTAAAGAGCCGCATGCGGCTCTAGAGCCATGGGTTGCGGACCCCCGCTCTAGAGGGATAATCCGTTCAGGAAATAGATGGATGAATGGTTGTAAGAACACCCTGGGTTCTAAGTTATTTTAAATGAAAAGTTGATGCTGCGTTGCCGTTAGCACATCGGTATGATTTCCACAAAATGAATTTGCGGCTTGGTTAAGCACTTGGGACAGCACATGGTATACATAAAGCATGATAAAAGTGCACTTCATTTACCACTTACTATTATGATTTTTTTGGAGGGCAATGGGGGAGGACGATGATGTGTGTTTTGGCAAAAGTGCAATTAGAAACCCACTCAAACTGATTCAAGATTCGGTGGTTAAAATGTAAGCAAACATCGATTGCGAATTTGAGCTACGAGTCCAGCTTATACTAGAGAGACTCGTGATGCAAACTACAAAATAAGTCTAAAATTAGTGACGGTATTACCGTACACCCTGATATAATGAGGAGATTGGAATAGCCACCAACCTTTGTAGGTTTGTCACCTCAAACATTCTTTAAACATTAAAATAGAACATATAATCGAATAGAGATTTGGGACATGAAAAAAAGTCAGCCCTTGTTTGTTGTTTTTATTGTTGCACACAGGTCATTTTAAGAAGAATTAAGTCTCATTACAACTTGTCGGTGCTATTCCGGTGCACCTTTGAGGCCAGCGTAATGACGAGTCTTGAACGCAAACAACACGACATTGACTTCTTTGTATTTTCTGTTTATTAAAAAATAAAGTATACAAAAAAGTTCTCTTCAGTTTGTCTAATTCGTTTGTCTGTATTGTATCAAATCATAAAATATGCCAATTGAACATATTAATACTAAACAGCAAATGGAACACACAAAATTCAACCAATGTCAAATTGGCACCTACATATCCGGCCCCTAATTGGTTAGGCAGGAGGACTAAGCAATTATTAACTTCTCAACTAAACTTCAAATTACAACATCACTATTTTCAAAAACAGTAACTTAAAGTCTCTTGAAAATCCCAATTTTGGGGGTTTAAGAAGTCTTTTCTTCTTGAACTGCTTCTTCCAGCAAACAAAGTTTGTTCACTGGTCTCTCCAACGTGTTGGTCTTGGTCCGTATCTTGACTCTTCGTACCATTCCGCTTGAGTCCGGTAGGGTCTCGACCACTTTCCCAAGTGGCCAGGAGTTGCGCGGTGAAGTGTTGTCCACGAGAAGCACGACATCTCCTATTCCAAAGTTTTGTCTTGTTGTCGGCCATTTTTGGCGCTCTTGGAGCAGCGGGAGGTACTCACGAGTCCACCTCGTCCAAAATAGGTCCGCCAAGTATTGAACTTGTTTCCATCTTTTTCTTTTTGTTCTGTATTTCTTCATGACGTTTTTCAATTTTGCTTTACGCTGTTCAGGATTCTTTTCATTGTGGTTCGCATACGCTGACAACGCTTTTCTTTCGTCTGAGTTGTCGCAAGGTCTTTCTTGATTTTAACATCCAGGCTACAGCTCTTTTTAGTCTCTGCCATTTCGAATAATGGTCGGTAAGTTTCTGCATTGTTTCTGCTACATCTTCCGCGTTGATCACTTTAACTGTTGCCACGTTCTTCACCTCAGGATCGTCTTGCAGTTTTTCTTTTCTTTGCATGCGTTGTGCAGGCCAGTCGCATTCGTCTTTGTGTAGGAAGCTTGGTCCGTCAATCCATGTTTGTGATTGTGTCAAGTTTCTGGCTTTCATGCCTCTGCTTGATAGATCCGCTGGGTTTTCTGTGGTCTTTACATACTGTTCATCTGATCAGTTGGGACTCGAATGGCATATCCCTTTTGGATTACAGTATCCATGAAGGCCTTGTAGTCTTCATAGAACTTTGGATCCTTTTTGAGTTTCCTCTGCAAACTAACCATGCGCTGTTCTGCGAGACATCGGTTGTTCGGCATTGGCAGTTTGTCATTCTTGAGTGGCAATCCAATGCAGTAGTGTCCGTTCACGAAGGTAGTTGTTTTATCCACAAACTGCATGAACTGCTTGTCGTCTTGAGACATTTCTTCTTTGTCATCGTAGTTACGCTCTGGGAAATCAGTGTTGTACTGTTGTACCAGTAGCCTTTCAATTTCCATCACTGTGATCCTATTCACTGAACTGTGATGTTTGTTGTCATCGCCTTGTGGTTCTTTTCTTAGGAGGCCATTCACGACCCAGCCAAGAGCAGTCTTCACCGCATAGGGTCCTCTGTTTCGACTGTTTATAACGTGCCATGGCTCCATTGCTCTTGGACAATTTGCTCCAATAAGCAAGCCAACATCTGCTTTTATTTCTGGCACTCGCACTTCGTGAAGATAGGGCCACTTCCGTATTTCTGATGGCTTGGGGATGTTCTCATTGTGCACTGGTATACTACCATGGGTGTACGCCTTGGGTAGCTCAATGAATCTGTTTTCTTCCAGGCCACATACCTCCAAGTCTGATATCACATAACTGTTTGTGCACTTTGGTCCTTCCGATTCTTCTTGACTCAAGGTGCTCAAGAGTATTTGGGTTGGTTTCCCATTAACGTTTAATTTTTTGCGCAGGGCTTCTGTTATGAATGTTGCCGTGCTTCCCGGATCCATGAAAGCATATGTTTCGATGTGCTTGTCGCTCTTTCTCGATTTGATTCTCACCAGTATAATTGACAGCACGCAATCACTTTCACCGGCCCCGGTGAGGCAAGCTGCCTCTCGTTCTACTGTAGCTTGAGGGCTTGAATGTTCTTGAGCATCATTTTCCTGGGAGGCCAAATCTTCTTCTTTAACTTTGTGTAGAATGTCTGGGTGTTTTAAAGCACATTCCTTACACTCTGTTCTTTTCTTGCAAAACTTACTAATATGACCCATAGCCAAGCATCCGAAGCACAAGCCTTT
>NW_017805535.1:254066-262856 GCF_001891065.2 Hippocampus comes | reverse complement strand
AATAAACAAACAAAGTCCTTTTCCATTCCATCTTGCACCATCTGAACGTTTTGCACATCCTTCATCAAAGCTTGCATCACGTTCATTCTATTTGACATATCTTTCAATCTTTGTCTTCTTAATGCAACGCATCGTTGTAATTTTTCTTCTTTTCCTTTCTCAGTTAGCTTACGTGACCGTCTTTGTCCCAGATCTGTTACACTGAAAGCGTGTCTACGCTCCTTCTCTTCATCCATCTTATCAGTTGCTGAGTGGCTCATTATGTCTGAATGCAATGTTCAAAAGCACCTTTTTCTTCAGTGGTCACTTTTCTTAATGGGAACGAATGCAAGCAGTTTCTTATTCAAGCCAAACTGCATGGACAAATTAAGGCTGCGATGTGCGCTCATGCACTGGCGAAAGTTACGTGTCACTTTCGTTTTCGATCACGTAGGCTTCGTTTCGCTTGTTAGCTTGCGCTAGCTTACGTTAGCTTTAGCTTCGTTCGTCGTAGCTTTATCTTCTGCCGCGCTTTTCGCGGACATAAAGGACAAGAAAATTCTTCTTCTACCTTTCTTGTAGAATCAACGGATCGACCGGCTTCCTTTCTCTGTGTTTCTCTCGTTGATTTACGTCCAGCTGCCTTCTGTTGGGCCTTCTTCGGCGCGGTAGGCCTTTTCTCTCCTTCGACGCGGCACAAGCTAACTAGCTTCTTAGCTAGTTTTTTGACAAAATGTCGGTGCTATTCCGGTGCACCTTTGAGGCCAGCGTAACGACGAGTCTTGAACGCAAACAACACGACATTGACTTCTTTGTATTTTCTGTTTATTAAAAAATAAAATATACAAAAATGTTCTCTTCAGTTTGTCTAATTCGTTTGTCTGTATTGTATGTCAGAATTGTATGTCAGAATTGTATGGTCAAAAAACTATTGCTTCTACTCTCCAGCTGGCCTCATCTCTCTCTGTCTTTCTGTCTGACTCCTTCTTCTTCACCCTGTCTTCGTCCGCCAGTCGCGTGACGTCACAACAAATAGTTCTGTAAAAGATACTCAGAGATGCATAAAATAACAGTGACGACTATTTCTACCAAATCATAAAATATGCCAATTGAACATATTAATACTAAACAGCAAATACAATAAACAAAATTTGGCCAATGTCAAATTGGCACCTACACAACTTTTATAAATATGGTCCCACATTGTCCACTCATAAATATTGGAAAACATGTCGTTTAATAAAACACAAACATTTTTAGTCCTCTGAAAGGCATGAAAGAGCCTCATTTAAGGGCCTTGTCAACAGCGTAGCATTGTAGGTTTCAAATTATAGTGGAACAACTGAGTGTGCACTTTTGTAATGCCACATGCACACCAAATCTGAGCATTTCTTGCAGTGCGATTCAATTAAAAATCAATGCAGTTCACGTGGTAGGGCGCAGATGCGTGCGTGGCATGGCAGATGATGTGTTTAGAGCGGTGTAAAGTGTGCACATGCACCGAAACTCTGCTCATTACATCTTTTCGCCAAAGTTAAAGGAATTCAACTTTTTATTTGCTTCGTCTCGCGGCAGCCAATCAGGCTTCAGGATGTACTACGTCACACACAGCGTCCTGTACACTAGGTGGGATTTGTGAACCATAACACAAATAAGAATGGTAAACAACATTTTGCCAACATGATTCCGATATATAAAATTGCAATAAAATAACTTGCAATTGCACTCCAATGATGGGCATATCAACACTTTGCCAAAACAATACACAAAATTTGGTCCATTTGGTTGGTCACATTTATGCATCTGGTGGGTCACCTGGCAATCTCCACAGAAGGGAAATGTTACATTTAAATTGTGATAAATTACTCAGGTTGTCTTTTACTATTACCGCTTACAGGTGGTGTACTGCTGAATGTGCGCCGCTGTTGTGATCGTCCATTTTGCTGATTAACCCGGAAGTGCTGACTAACCTGGAATGGGCCACGCATATCACACCGCAGAACTGCCTTTTTTTTAACCTGAGCTCTGGTGTCTGGCCTACCCACAGAATAGGTAGGTAGATGAAGGTTGATGGAACAAATATGACACACGAGTAAAGTAATTGTAGTATTTTCTTATTCAATATTGTCTTTTTCTTAAAACATATTGTACCTAAACACAAACCAAAACTACAGTATAAAACTGAATCATAAATAACAAAAGTATTTTTGTTTGTAAAGGTGACCCTATTCAATGGTAGTTCAATTTAGTCAGCTATTTTACACCCAGAAGCAGAAAATGTCAGCCTCTTATTTTGCATGATATGATTGCTTTCATTCTCAAGATGTTTATTTAGTCTTTATATTGACCAGATTATTTTACTTTTTCATGGTTGCATTGACTTCTTATTCAAGATTAAATATTGTATGTTAAAATAAAATGACTCAAATTCAGCCTTTCTTCTCTTTGTTCTTATTTTCAATAGTTAAAAAAAAATCAATATAAATAGATATTGACCAATACGAAATACTTTTCAGTCATCTTGCCCAGCCCTACTTTGACACCAATTGATGTTGTAACGACAACAGAAGCAAAGAAATAGGTTCTGGGCGGGGGGGGGTTATTTCCCAGTGATAATTTTACAGCTTACCGCCAGCGAGTCCCAGGGACTCGCTGATCAGAAAAGTTTGAGTCCCATTATGCATTTAGAGAGTCCCAAATTTCGAATTCTGAAGTGGTCTACTTATTCAATTGCATATGATAAAAACACAAACAACATATCCATACAATTATAAACAAATGCTGCAAATATTTAAATAATTCAGTAGCAGGCCTGAGGATTTCGGAAATTCACGAT
Source organism: Hippocampus comes (assembly GCF_001891065.2). Classification (NCBI taxonomy): domain Eukaryota; kingdom Metazoa; phylum Chordata; class Actinopteri; order Syngnathiformes; family Syngnathidae; genus Hippocampus; species Hippocampus comes. The sequence continues at coordinate 260,041 of NW_017805535.1, read as the reverse complement.
AACCGTTTTTTGGTTCCGTCGGATTACCCAATGGGAAACCACGGTAACTAATTTTGGGTTCCGTAAACGTTCATCATGGGAACCCATTTTTCTATTTTGACTGATATTTATAATCAAGAATTCTGAAACTCAAAAGTATAATGTTTCAAGGGTAAATGTTTGAAAACTGCATTAACAATGAACATTAAATCAGCAGCTGTGTAGTCCAGGTTTATTCAAAAAAATAAATGGATCAAAAACTGCTGTACTCATATGGCATCATGAATACAGCATACCACAAAATCAGAGTAGTTTTTCCAATCTCACACTGCAAAGATTAATTTACTGGTAATCATTAATACAGGTAAGTATTGATGTGGCTTGACATCCTCTTCCCAAGACGATGCATGTGTAATCTACTATCTGACGAAATAATCAAACACACGTCATCAATAGTTCTACCAACAGTTAACATTAGCATTACTACACCTTGTGACGAATGTTTTAGTCCTAAAGTTGCCATGCTACAACCAGTAAATTATAGAATAACCAGGACTGTTTCATAATATTTTTCATAGCGGTTAGCCTCTAGATCTAATGACCAACTTGCCTCGTAATCGTGGTACCCGTCGTATCTCGCTTTCGTGTTCTGTGCATACATCACAGGTGAGTTTAGTGATACGCCCTTTGGACGATTCATACGAAAAACCAGACTGGCATTCCCATTTCTTAAATGTCATAATTAGTAGACCTTTGTGAGTTTTTTTCACTGCCATCTCAAACTTTCATCCGCACGATTCCTCAGTTTGCGGACTAAAATAACAACCCTCATGCGCACATAACGTTATCGGTTCCGTCCCCCCCAACACTGAAAACAAAACAAAACGAAAGTAAATTAGAAGAAACACACTCACACCATACTACAAACACACATACAGGCACAGTGAAATCGCGTTGATCATACAGGAGAGATTTGGTCGCGTACAGTCAACTCGTGTGCGGTGACTTTTTTGGTTAAACGATTTTTCGGTCCCGTTAAAATGACACCACGGACACGACACGCTACCGGTAACAATCTTTACCGTGAAATCCTCAGGCCTGCCGTAGTTTTTTTTTTGTTGTTTTGTTTTGACTGAGAAATTTCCTTGCGTCCCAAAAACGCACGTTATTTGGAACTGTGCGTCCCGCGGGAAAATTATGCGTCGAGGACGCGGGATGCAGAGGTACCAAGATGGCTGTATTTCCTATGCAAAGCGTGATCTCACTTATCTTCGGATAAATACATTTTTATGATCCTAAGGTACTTCTATGCCAAAGGGAACATTTCAGTCATGACTTGAAGTCCAAGGCCTATTTTTGGGGGGTAAGCCTCTTTACTATATATTTGTCCTGCACATCATTCCAAATCCGCAAAAAAAAAATCGGTCTACTCATGTTGGAGTATAGGGCAGTGCATGACCAAGTGTATTTGCAACTAAGCCATATTTTCCATCTAGTGTTGAATGGTGAAATTACAATTTAACTTATAGTTGTCCAGAGGTGGGCATTCCGTCCGTCCTGGACGACTATTTTTGTTATTGTTGTTTTTGTTTAAAGGCACGTACTCAGCAAGGACACAAGTGGGTTATTGTCCGTGCCTTTAACTAACTCAATGCCAAAAAGTAAACACGCGTTTGCAAAAATCCAATCATTTAGTACCAAGACGTATAAATCAGTTCTGGGTGTTTTGGTATTAAAACATTAATAAAGAGTTTTGCGCACCTCCTCACGCAGTATCGAGGTTGTGGGAACGATTTCAGGAAGACAAATCACCACTAGATAGCAGGAGTGGCTTTCATCAGGTCTTGGTCCACACACTGTGTGAGTAGTTGTGGGAGTGGTATGGTGATCCTATGTCGCGAGGTGGCTACGCCACCAGTGAGAACATGGATAAATACTGGCAGCTAACTCTACAGCAGAGCTTTATTAAAAAAAAAAAAGATGTCCAAGTCCCATCGTCATCCTTAAGGAACATGTGCACGCACACAAAGTCCAAACTTCATGAAAACTTCATGCATCAGTGCAGGTTTTATCTTGCAATAAACTGTTATTTTGCATTCAAAGTGACCTTTTTTGTGTTGTTTTTGTTGTTATCAATAGGAAGTCATTGTTTGGGTATTTGAGATATCACAAATACAAAAGACATAGCATCAAAGTGGAAGCTCTGCTTGAAATACTATTTGATCTGAAGCAGTGTATTGGCAGATTACACAGGCAACACAGACTGGGCGTGTTTCTGTTAGTCGTTATAGAAATGGGCACCGAAATGGGCGTCCGTACTTGACCCAGTTTGGGTCAATTAACTCATTCAATGCCAGCCCTTTTTTCTCAAATTGGGAGAGTCCATGCCAGCCATTTTTGACCATTTTGACAAATTTTTGAAGGCCTACAGAAAATTGAGTTCTCTCGCCTTTTTCAAAAGGGGGGAAAACACATTAAATCTCTACCTTTTACCATTCTTTAGTAAACAGCATTTTTACATTTCAGGATGGAGTGACTTCACTTTGCTTCAAGCAGACAAGAGGAGGGGTACTTGTCCTCTGTCCAAAAAGGTTTTAACACATCGCCAGTCAGTCTTATTCATGTGCAAGCTGATAATTTCATCTTTCTACAATAATAATAATAGCCTAATGCATTTTATTTGAAGGCAGCTTTCTTGCCATTCAAGGACACCATGCAATGCTACATTACATTTAGTAAAAATTGCAATGAGAACATTTTTTAATTGGGACAGGACAAAATGGCAGGTTGAGTATTAGGCAGTGTTAAACAGGGGCGTTTTGAGTTGTGATATGAATTGAGTGAAAGTCTCTCCTGCCATCATTCTGCCACGGTGTTATCGGTGCAAAGCCTGCGTTGATACTTTGCCATGTGATCAATCGGGGCGGGAATCAGGTGCAAACTGCCCTGAGCTGTCAAACCTGCTGTGATGTCATTCGCACAATGTCCTTTGAAAATTGGACGTGAAGACGGCACAAAGCGCGAGGGCAAATTAAGAGCGGCTAAAGGTGCAATCAGATCAGTTCATTCTTTGTGGATTCGGCTCTGAGCTTTGTCTGTTTTAATCTGTTCCAAACGGGACATAACTAAAATCCCATTTGTCTCTCTCTCTTAGGACAAATATGTTTTGGAAATTTGACCTCCACGCCACATCCCACATTGACACTCTGCTGGAGAGGGACGATGTAAGACTAACCGATGTAATGGATGAGGAGGATGTTCTGCAAGAGTGCAAAGCCCAAAACCACAAACTGGTTGACTTCCTTTTGAGACCAGAGTGCATGGAGGAGCTTGTCACCTTCATTACGCAGGAACCGAGCGCTGATGTTGAGGAAAACATTAAATACAAGTAAGTTTATAGTCTGTAAGCTGCACTGGATTCGAAATTAATTTAATTGAAGAATGTACTATTTGTTTTTTGTGGTGTGCTCAAAACTTTTTTTTAAACCCTTTTTCAAAAAATTATAAAATAAAATAGTTGTTTTCCCCCTCAGCACTTTATATTGCTTGCGTCCTAAACTTGGCAACCTATGTGGCATACAGTATATGCACGATTTTGCTTACAGTTGCACGGACGAACGTGTGTGGAAGCAGCACCTTTTTGTCACGATATATTTACTGACGGGGCGGTACGTGATCGACTGGTGAGCACATCTGCCTCGCAGTGCAGAGGTGTAGGATTCGATTCCGGCTCCGGCCTTCCTGTGTGGAGTTTGCATGTTCTCCCCGTGCCTGTATGGCTTTTCTCTGGGTACTCTGGTTTCCAGAAACATGCATGGCAGGTTAATGGAACACTCTAAATAGTCCCTAGTTGTGAGTGTGAGCGCGAATGGTTGTTCGTCTCTATGTGCCATGCGATTGGCTGGTAACCAGTTCAGGGTGTCCCCCGCCGACTGCTTGATGTAAGCTGGGATAGACTCTAGCACGCCCGTGAGGATAAATGGATGGATGTCTAGTGCCAATTTTTTTGTTACACATTTATCCCAAAGGGAATACATTAGTGGGGCTGATTTGTAGAATAATTCAAATGTTTTATTGAAATGTTATTACACATTTTTGCTCACAGAATATTTTATTGATACAGAATTGGCAATTTTTTAAAATGTTTCATGAAAATATTTAAGAGTTGTAAGGCCACTTTTCTCCTAGTTTTGCTGATTTCTTTTTTCTTATTTGTCACTTTCTGTTTTCATTGAAGGTGGAAGAAAATTGATTGGAAATTCAGATGTTTTTTGTTTTTGTTTTTTTTAGCGAATGGCCCGGCACTATTGCAAACAGCAAGTATGGATGATACTTTGGTTGTTGTAGATGTACTTCTCGATAGAGTCGAACACAATCTGCACCGGCTGGTCAGCTTCCAATTTGTTGTACTGTCATTTCAAAGAACACTGAAGTTATTTTTTTTAAACTTGAATAGGCCTGTCACGATAATTACTCTATCGACTTACCACTTGATAATTAAAATGGACACAGTCACATGAGAGTTTTCTCCATACTTGATAAATTGCCATTTAGCTGTGTGTTTGTTTACATACATCAACAGCGTGCAGTCAGTTTTCTGACAACTGCAGTTGTACAACCACAAAAAGTTGAGTGGCATAAATGGAATTAGCTCCAAACCCCAATGCGTTGGCGGTTTGGGATTTTTTTTTTTTTTTTTTTTTTAATTCAAGCCAGATGAATGCGCGCAGAGCCTGTTATCAACAAACCGGCATGACAAATTTGTATGAAGGAAGTTGCAACACAACAAACCTCAAAGTCCATTTAACACAGGTGTGCCAATTGCATCACCTGCAAGCTAGCGATCTCTTCATCGCCAAGGTGTGACGGTAGCTCTCATGGCATTGACGCAATCACTGCCAGCCCTCCCAGTTTTATGCTATTCTATAATATACAGTAGATGCCTGTCATCGGCAGTAAATGAGAAAAAAAAAAAGTAGACTCCTGCCTATCATCCATTGTGAAATTTGTCAACTGTTTGACATACAGGTCAGCCAGTCATACACCTATTTCATGCACCCAAACACCGGCCGTCCGAATCTGCATCAAAGCTGCCAGTTGGTGTGCTGGTGGTGGTTGTGCTAATGTTGGGGACTGTAACGACTGGCTGACCAGTGCGTCATGCCAGTCGGTCTGCCCGAGGTGCTTGCGGCTGACCGAAAGAGGCAAATGTGGAGCGGCATTTTCGGGCCATTGATAAAAACATTCGGTCCAAGTACTGTTCCAACATAAAGGATGTTCATTGGTAACTGTGCACACGGTTTGATATCAGCAGCTCCTGTCCGAACTCCATCCCCTGCCTGATTCCATTCAGCGCATCATCAAAGTAAAGGGAGAACAAAGAATGTACACTAGTTGTATTGTGCTGTATGGGTTCAAGCAGTTATGCAAGGTACAACAATATTTACTGTTCAGATAAAGAATTCAAAGTATATTTTTCAAACAATAAAGAAGGGAGATCATTTGGTCAAATCCGAAGTCGCTCGGGTGCTAAAGAAATGTGGGCTCCCAGTTTCTTCAAAGGAGGGCAAAAAACACAATGGGACATGGAGGCTCGCCTGTTGCGCAACAGTTTACCTCATGGAAGCTCTTCAGCACTGTGGAGAAACCAGCGTTGAAAGAAATGCTGAAGATGTGTCCGATGAATTGCCTTAAAAAAACTTATATTTCACACACAGCCATTCAAGCCTTGTCCAACCAGGTTAAATAGGACATGCCGAAGGAGATAAGGCCAAACAAAAAAGATAGTGTGTTTCCGGTAACATGAAATTTCAGCATAGGGTCGGTCGGTAGGTCGGACAGTTTTTTTCTTTTTCTTTTTTTCTTTCCATCAAAAATCGAAACAAAATAACCATAAAACATAAAACAAGGAGACATTGAACCCCCCGCTCCCACCTATTTAGTTTACTCCCCGCTCAAGACTCGGGGCTGGGGCGCGCCGCCGCCCCCGCCGTCCT
>NW_017805535.1:252488-253871 GCF_001891065.2 Hippocampus comes | reverse complement strand
TTAGTTTTCTCCCCGCTCCGGACTCGGGGGGCTGGGGCGCGCCGCCGCCTCCGCCGCCGTCCTCCTCCACCCTCGGTTTTTACTCGGCCCGAGGTGTTCATCAAATAGTTCGCTGAATTTTTTCGATAAATCAATGGATGCTATTTTCTAAACATTACGGTGCGAGCATGCGACTGTAACACAGAAAACGCGGTTTAAACTGTCGTCGGCGATCGCGGTCGCCGCCATGATTCAATGTTGTTGACAGACGACAGGGCAAACGACGCACGCGCTCAACGTGAATATCGCGAGAGTTTGCACTGATGTAAACCCTCTACACAAAAATGTAGAGGGTTGTTTGAAAAAAATGCCGACCGTAAAGTTTTTTTACGACGTAGAAATTCTCGGTCGGTCGGGTTACCGGAAACACACTACTTTTTTTTCTTCGCCTAAAAGACATCTTATGTCATGTCCCACATCTCATGCCATGTCATATAACCATAGATGTGTGGTTGTATGAAATGCTGAATGTGCTAGGATTTGTTTCAGTGCTTTTTTTTTTTGTCTGAACAGAGCCCAAGTCTGTTTTATTTATAGTTTTCATTTATCTAATATATTTCATTTCCTGCTCTATCATACCAGTTCTAAACGTTCAGATATTTTTTTTAACCTTACTCCATACTTTTGCCTTTGCTATGTGTGTTTTCAGGGCATGGCTCTTGACTTATTTTACTGTCAAAATGGACCCTGTAAATTGTTTTGTTTGTTTGTTTGGTTTTTTTTTAAACTTTCTTTTTTTTTAACAGGTATCCCAACATATCATGTGAGCTGCTCACGTCAGATGTGAGCCAAATTAACGACAGATTAGTGGAAGATGAAAAACTGCTGGTGAAATTGTACGGCTTTCTCCAGAACCAGCCACCTCTTAATCCACTTCTGGCCAGCTTCTTCTCTAAGGTCTTGTCTATTCTTATAGGACGCAAACCTGAACAGGTGAGCATTTGGGAAAATGATGAGATGGGTGTTGTGACAGAGCGTCGGGGCCCAGCCAAATGTGATGTTTTTTGTGTGTTTAGATCGTGGAGTTTCTCCGGAAGAGGGAGGACTTTGTAGACCTGATGATCAAACACATAGGGACCTCAGCCATCATGGACCTGCTTCTCAGAATGCTCACCTGCATTGAACCACAGCTGTTGCGACAGGATGTCCTTATTGTGGGTTTTAGGATTGTCCACTGATTATTCCCGATTGATCCTGTGTTCACTTGAATAAAACCAAACTCACGGTCCAATTGTAGTCCTTGACGTTCTGAAATTGAAAAGTAAACTTGCTGGTTGAATGAAAAATAGGGCTGGATGATAATTCAAAAAAAAAAAATATATATATATATATATATATACACAC
>NW_017805535.1:249124-251656 GCF_001891065.2 Hippocampus comes | reverse complement strand
GCGTGTTTCGTTTCATGATGTCGTCTCAGATTACACTATTTCAATCGCGCCACACTTTCTCCACACAGAAGACACACAGGTTTTCCAGCTACGTCCATGAACATGTTCTTCGACTCTCACCTTGTTTGAAACCCCCGGTTCTCAGTGTCCACCTTCCGTTTTGCCATTTTTGATGGGTATCTGAAAGCTAATGTCACTGTTATGGGAACGACTGCTAGACGAATAAATATTTAAATAAAGCGGCCGACTGCTTGGCGCGTCACCGTTGCATTGTGGGAAATGTAGTTTTGGTGCGTGTAAAAGATCTGCGGGCTCTCGGCTTGCTGCGGTCCGCGGGCCGGTTCTAATAATAAATCAATATCATCCCAGGGGCCACTGAAAACATTCTCGCGGGCCGGATTTGGCCCGCGGGCCGGCACTTTGACATATGTGTGTTATAGATTCATGAAACGGAAAAGCCTGTCTATTAGGGCACGCACGACATTGTGTCAGCAGCTCCCTCCCAATTACGAGGACAAACCTGCTTCGTTCCGCACATTCACACAAAGATAGCGGAGAATTCCATCAGCCCAGATGAAATAATAAATATGGACAAAGACCCTCTGACATTTGATTTGCCTCTCACTCGGACTGTAAATAAAAAAGGTGACTTCCCCCGTCATACTGAAAACAAGCGGCCACGAGAGAACACATTTTACCTGTGTTTTGAGCCGCGCAGCATCGGGCCTAAAGCTGCCAACGATGATCATTTTTAAGCGGCTGACTATAGAAATAATTTCATATATCTTTTCCCATTTATATGATTTGCATTATTCTATTTAGAGCCGAGTGGGCTGCAGTATTTCTCCTCGTAATTACCGGTATATATATAGAATACCTTCAATTAAATGGTTTGATTAGAAAAAAATAAATAAATCAGGAGGCAAACGGGACCCCGGCATTGTACCTGCTGTAAGCAGAGACTAGAGTGTGGTGTTAGATTTGCGTCACCATTACAAGCACTTAAGAGGAAATTTTGAGCACAAAAGTGTGTTCGGAGCCCAGCCGACTTGGGACACAAAGAAGAAACGGCTAAACAAATGAACAAGAAATGCACGCACGCATGAGCGTGTGGCATACACGTGCAGACAGTGTGGCAAAACCAGTCGAGTCAGTACAACTCGTGCAATAAAATGATATTGTGCATACTAATCCAATTAAACACCTCCGGATGAATACCTGGTGTAGGAGTAAAAAAGTTCCCTGTCTCCGACGTTGCTATAGCTGCGGTACATACTTTGTTCACCAGATTTCGCTTTTCTCTTGTTTCAGTGGCTGAATCAGGAAAATATCATTCAGAGGCTTGTGGACATGGTTCAGCCATCGCTTGATGAAGATGTAAGCTTAACACTGTTTTTTTTTTCCCCTCCACTGCAATTTAGATGTCACATCAGGAAAATATCATTCAGAGGCTTGTGGACATGGTTCAGCCATCGCTTGATGAAGATGTAAGCTTAACACTGTTTTTTTTTTCCTCCACTGCAATTTAGATGTCACTTTCACACTGGGAAACAGTCATGCAGATGAAACATTCTGCTGACATCTCTTCAACTTAACCTACTCTTCTGTTGAAAAAAATTTAATCAACTCTGAAATGCAACTATTTCTGAAATGGTTTATAAATGCTCGGCCATGACATTGCTGAACTCAATGAATAAAAGCATGCTGTATTGTCACAAGCTTCAGTTAGGGCTGGACGAGTAACAGCACATTTTTCTGGTTGCAGATGAAACATTCTGCTGACATCTCTTCAACTTAACCTACTCTTCTGTTGAAAAAAATTTAATCAACTCTGAAATGCAACTATTTCTGAAATGGTTTATAAATGGCCATGACATTGCTGAACCCAATGAATAAAAGCATACTGTATTGTCACAAGCTTCAGTTAGGGCTGGACGAGTAACAGCACATTTTTCTGGTTGCAGATGAGCAAGTAGTTGAAAAATCTACTTGCGCTTGTCCCAAAGTTTGGGGGCAAAATGCAACCATTTATAGACAGTCTGGAGCACTATATCAGTTGCAACATTTTTGCAAATCATTGTATTCTGTTTGTATTTACATTTTACACAACTACCCAACTCAGAGATGAAAGTCCTCCGGATTCTCCCGGAATTCCGGCTTTTCAAATTTGAATGAAAATTTCTCCGGAGAATTGAGGAAAAATTGCCTAAAATTAATCCGGATATTAGTTGACAGCATTGAACGAACACGCTTTTAAGTTCGTTGTTTTGCTTTCACGAGCGTAGCCATGTTGAGGCACTAACACTAGTAACCGTAAAGAGATTTTTGTCTCTTTATAAACACACTTGCTAAACCCCTGTTGAACGAATAAAAGACGCCGTGGACAAGACAGTTGTCGTAAAAAATATATTTGGACAAAAAGGGAAACACAGATCGGCAGAAAAACGTGTCGGTCCGACTTCGAGTGTCGTCTCGGCTAGCTTAGCTTAGCTGTTGTCGTGTGTGACGTCGGTTGCATCGGCACTGATTGGT
>NW_017805535.1:247468-248600 GCF_001891065.2 Hippocampus comes | reverse complement strand
TGCCAACTTCATTGAAATTGGGGTTTATATTTTTTAAATTCAACATTTTTTCCCCTCAAACTGTTTCATAATCCTCATCGGGTGTTAAGTAGAAATTAGACAAGTTATTTTAAAATAAAACATGCCAAAAGGTGAGAAAATATTCACATTATTATTATGATTATTGTTATTATTATTATTATTATTATTATTACTATTTTTATTTGATATAAAATGTATTCTTCCCACAGAGACACTCCAACGCCTCACAGTCACTGTGTGAGATCATCAGACTGAGCCGAGACCAGATGTTCCAGGTTCAGGGATGCCCACAGCCAGACCCATTACTGGCTACACTTGAAAAGTAGGTTTTTCTCATAAATACAGTGCTCCGCAAATGTATTAGATCAATGACACTTGGTCTCGTCAACCAAAAAGAGAAGCCGTTAGTAATCTTAGTGAAATTACATCAAGTACAGTCATGGGCGAAAACATGGGCGCCCCTTTGCTTCTGTCAGACCAGTTCTCCCGAGAAATTGTCTCCATTCCAAATGATTTGCTCTTCACATGTTAAGGGATTTTGTTTGGAGGCTGAAAAAAAAAGCCAAATCTAACCACAGAACTCCAAAAATTGACTAGACAACACTATTGGGTAAAAAATGGTTAAAATAAAACCCCCAAAACATTAAATTGAATTTCAAATATCCTGGACTCCTTTAAATTGTAATGAAACTCACCTGTGGCAAGTCATTTAAAAATCACACTCGGAGCCAGTTAAAATGGGAAAAGGGTGGCTCAGCTTTTGTCTTGTGTCTCCTTCTGGGAGAATGTCCTGTGGACAGATGAGAGCACAGTGACCCAAAGTACACTTAAAAAAAGCACCCAAAGTGCCCTCAGAAAAAGCGCTGGAGAGTTCAATATGAATCCCAGAGAGGATTTGTGGAGAGATTTCAAAACAGCAATTGGGAAGAGGTGCCCTTAAAATCTAAGGGCAAACAAAAAAGATAGTGGGTTTCCGGTAACATGAAATTTCAGCATAGGGTCGGTAGGTCGGACAAAGTTTTTTTTTTTTAATCTTTTTTTTTTTTCCCCCATCAAAAATTTAAACAAAATAACCATAAAACATAAAACAAGAAGACATTGAACACGCCGC